>NW_007728769.1:99249-100247 GCF_000696425.1 Galeopterus variegatus | reverse complement strand
AATTAGCAGAGAAATATTGGATTTAAATGGCACTTGAGACCAAATGGACTTGACAAACATTTACAGATCATTTCATCCAACAATTGCACAATATACATTTTCTCATCAGCACACAGACCATTCTTCAGGATAGATCAGATATTAGGCTGAAAATCAAGTCTCAACATATTTAAAAAGATTTAAGTCATGTCAGGTATTTTTTCAGACCATAATGGAATGAAACTAGAAATCAACAACAAACAAAACTTTGGAAACTATACAAATACATGGAAATTAAACAACATGCTCCTGAACAACCAGTGGGTCAAAGGAGAAATAAAGCAGGAAATCAAAATTTCCTTGAAACAAATGAAAATACAAGCACAACTTACCAAAACCTATGGGATACTGTAAAAGCAGTACTAAGAGGGAAGATTATTGCAATAAGTGCTAACATCAAAAAAGTTGAAAGATCCCAAATGAGCAACCCAATGTTACACCTCAAAAACCTAGAAAGCAAGAACAATCCAATCCCAAAATTAGTAGGTGGAAAGAAATGATAAATAGCAGATCAGAACTAAATGAAATAAAAACCAAAAAAAAAAAAAGATACAAAAGATCAATGAAAGAAAAAGTTGGTTTTTTGAGAAGATTGAAAACATTGACTAACCATTACTTGGACTACCCAAGAAAAGACCCAAATATCAAAAATCAGAAATGAAAAAGGAGACATTACAACTGATTTCCACAGAAATACAAAGAATCATTAGAGGCTATTATGAACAAATATGTGTTAACAAATTTGAAAATCTAAAGAAATGGATAAATTTCTAGACACATACACCCTACCAAGACTGAACTGAGAAGAAAGAGAAAACGTGAACATACCAATAATGAGCAACAATATTGAATCAGTAATCAATTGATTCCCAGCACAGAGAAGCCCAGGACTGAATGGCTTCACTGCTCAATTCTGCCAAACTTTTAAAAAAGCTTTAATGCCAATTCTTCTCAAACAC
>NW_007728769.1:95790-99010 GCF_000696425.1 Galeopterus variegatus | reverse complement strand
CTTCACTGCTCAATTCTGCCAAACTTTTAAAAAAGCTTTAATGCCAATTCTTCTCAAACACCTCCAAAATATCAAAGCAGATAGCATTCTCCCAAATTCATTCTACAAGGTCAGAATTACCCTAGTACCAAAGCCAGACAAAGACACAACAAAAAAAGAAAACTACAGGCCAATATCATTGATGAACTTAGATGTAAAAATTCTCAACAAAATACTAGCAAGCAGAACCCAAAAGCACACTGAAAAGGTCATACACTACGATCAAGTAGGATTCATCCAGGGATGCAAGGATGGTTCAACACACACAAAACAATAAATGTGATATACTACATCAACAAAATGAAAGATAAAAATCATATAATATCAATAGACACAGAGAAAGCATTAGATAAAATTCAACATCCCTTTATGATTAAAAGCTCTCAACAAATTAGGTATAGGAGGAAAATATCTCAACACAATAAAGCCATATATGACAAACCCATAGGCAACATCATCCTGAATGAGGAAAAGTTGAAAGCTTTTCCTCTAAGAACAAAAACAAGACAAGGATGTCCACTCTCACCATTTCTATTTAAAACAGCACTGGAAGTTCTAGCCAGAGCAATTAGGCAAGAGATAGGAATAAAGGGCATGCAAATTGGAAAAGAGGAAGTCAAATTATCCCTGTTTGCAGATGACATGATCTTATATATAGAAAAGCCTAAAGATTCCACCGAAAAACTCTTCGAGCTGATAAACAAATTCAGTAAAGTTGCAGGATAAAAAATCACTATACAAAAGTCAGTAGTGTTTCTATACACCAACAATGAATTAGCAGAAAAATAAATTAAGAAAGCAATCCCATTTACAATAGCTACCAAAAAAATAAAATACCCAGGAATAAATCCAACCAAGGAGGTGAAAGATCTCTACAATAAAACTGCAACTGATGAAAGAGGACACACACACACACACACACAAACACAAAAAAAAAAAAAAAAAAAAAAAAAAAAAAAAAAAGAACCAACTAAAAAAGATCACAGTGGTGAAAACTAGGAGAGAAATACTAGGGGAGAAGAAAAAAAAAAAGTCTAGGGTTTGATCCCTGTATCAGTCAGCTGCCAACCCCCCACCCCAAAATACTTAAAAAAACAAAACAAATAAACAAACAAAAGAATACTAGGACAAAAAAAAAAATCAAAACTGAACAAACAAACAAAAACCTACCAAACCAGATATTAAAAGGTTAAATAAGAAAACAGAGAACTAACCTTATTTTTAAATAGATATAAGCATGGGTTAATATAATTACAAATATTTCCTAGTTCTATCAAAAAAAAAAAAAAAAAAAAATGGAAAGATACTCCATGGTCATGGATTTATAGAATTTATGTTGTGAAAATGTCCATACTACCCAAAGCAGTCTATAGGTTCAACACAATTCCCATCAAATTACTAATGACTTTCTTCACAGAAATAAAAAACAATCTTACCTTTCATATAGAACAACTAAAGACCTTGAATAGCCCTAGCAATCCCGAGCAAAAAGAGTATAAAGCAGGATGTTTATACTGCCTGGCTTCAAATTACACTACAAAGCTGTGGGGACCAAAAGAGCAAGGTAGTGGCATAAAAACGGACATTTGGCCAGTGGAACAGAATAGAAAGGCCAGAAATACGTCTTCATACTTATGTCCAATTGATCTTTGATAAAGGCACTAAAAACATACATTAGAGAAAGGACAGCTTCTTCCATAAATGGTGCTGAGAAAACTGGATATCCATGTGTAGAAGAATGAAACTAGACCCCTGTCTCTCCCCACATATGAAATCAATTTGAAATGGATTAAAGATTTAAATGTAAGCCCTGAAACTATAAAACATCTAGAAGAAAACACAGGGGAAATGCTCCAGGACATAGGACTAGGCACAGATTTTATGAATCAACAAAGCACAGGCAACAAAAGTAAAAATAAACAAATAGGATTTTATCAAACTGAAAAACTTCTGCACAGCAAAAGAAACAATCAACAGAGTGAAGAGACCTCAAAATGGGGGAAAATATTGCAAAGTATGCATCTGACAAGGGGCTAATTTCCAGAATACACAAAGAACTCAAACAACTCAATAGTAAAAACAAACAAATAATCCAATTAAAAAATGGGCAAGGGAGCTTAATAGACATTTCTCAAACGAAGACATACAGATGGCCAACAGGTATATGAAAAAATACTCAACATCAGGGAAATGCAAATCAAAACCACTGTCTCACCCCAGTTAGACTGGCCATTATCAAAAAGACGAAAAATAACAAATACTGGCAAGGATGCAGAGAAAGGGGAATCCTTACACACTGTTGTTGGGATTGTAAATTAGCACAGTCATTATGGAAAACAGTACAGAGGTTTCTCACAGAACTACAGATAGAGCTACCACGTGATCTAGCAATCCCACTACTGGGTATATACCCAAAGGAATGGAAATCATCACATTGAAGGGATACCTGCACCCCCTTGTTTATCACAGCTCTGTACACAATAGCCAACATACAGATATCGACAGATGATTGGATAGAGAAGATGTTGTACATATACACAATGGAATTCTGCTCAGCCATAAAAAAGAATGAAATTCCACAGCAACATGGATGAGCTTGGAGAAAATTATTTTAAGCGAAAGAAGCCAGGGACAGAAAGAGAAATACTGCATGTTCTCACTCATATGTGGAAGGTAAAAAAGAGAACAAGCCAATACAAACAAACAAAAACAGATAATAATAATAATATTCTGAACTGTTAAAAGGAGAGAGAAGCACTATGGTTACTAGAGGCAGGAAAGGGGAGGGGGGAGGGAGAGTGACAGGCTGATTAATGGACACAAAAGTACTGCGACATAGGAAAATAAGTGCTACTGGTGTACAGTCAAGCCAGAAATCTATAATCAATAATGATTCACAGCATGTAACCAAACAACTGGAAGAGAGATCAAATATGCACATCACAAAGAAATGACTAGGTTTTGCAATGATGAATAGGCTAATTACCCTGAATGATCAGCACACACTGTATATATGTATTGAAATATAACTCTGTACCCTATAAATATGGACAATCAGTATGTTTCAATAAAAAATTTTTAAAAATTTAACTGCCTTTTTTATGGTTTTGGTCAGTGACTATCTTGAATTATAGTTACCAATATCAGTGTGTATTTCATTCACTCATTCAATATTTACTGG
>NW_007728769.1:88536-95523 GCF_000696425.1 Galeopterus variegatus | reverse complement strand
AGGCAGGAGAGGAGAGGGGAGAGGGTGAGTGACAGGCTGATTAATGGACACAAAAGTACTGCGACATAGGAAAATAAGTGCTACTGGTGTACAGTCAAGCCAGAAATCTATAATCAATAATGATTCACAGCATGTAACCAAACAACTGGAAGAGAGATCAAATATGCACATCACAAAGAAATGACTAGGTTTTGCAATGATGAATAGGCTAATTACCCTGAATGATCAGCACACACTGTATATATGTATTGAAATATAACTCTGTACCCTATAAATATGGACAATCAGTATGTTTCAATAAAAAATTTTTAAAAATTTAACTGCCTTTTTTATGGTTTTGGTCAGTGACTATCTTGAATTATAGTTACCAATATCAGTGTGTATTTCATTCACTCATTCAATATTTACTGGGCACCAACCACGAGCCAGGCATTGTGATAAGAACAAGAGTAGCAGATACTGCCAGTGACCTGCCCATTTTCCTGCGGACATTCATCGTGTCAATACATGCTGGTGATGTTCTATGCAAGCTCCTGCAACTCTCTGCCTGAGGGCTTTCTATCAGGTACCTAGGACAGGTGGTGGTGCCAGGGAGTCAATGACCCTGGGAACCACCCTCACCTGATTGTGGATAGAATTTAGAGGAAAAGCAGCCCAGCCTCCTTGCTCATTCAGCCCTTACTTTCAAAGGGCAAATATGGATGAGCTGGGGTAGGTAAGCACCGCAGCTTCCTCTCTCCTGTGGTGGGACAACCTTGAGGCTTTCTCTTCCAGAGGATCCTAATGGGACTGAGCCTCAGCTGCCCACGGCAATAAATGCATTCTTGACGGGCTCCCTGCTTCTTTCCTGCCTTATTTCCCTTCTCCCCTACTTGTGCTTCCTGGGATCACCTCCAAATAAACTACTTGCTCTCAAGTCCTTGTCTCAGGGATGCTTCTGAGGCAACCCTACCTAAGCCAAGAGGTGAGCATGGAAGTCTTGGTTCTTAGCCATACATAATTTATTCATTAGCGGGGGATTCGGACAAGAGAATGGTAATTACAGTATGGTAAGAGCCAACATTTATTGTGTAGTCTCAAAGCAATTCTAATAAAAATAAGAAATATTAATATTCCAATTTTACATATAAGGAAGCCAAGGCTTAAAGAGGTTAAGAAGTGGCTCAGGAGCAATACAAATGGATAGTTATTGGGGATTTAAACCCGGGTCTGTAAGATTTCAGAGCCAGAACCCTGCCATTCAGTTACCTGCCTGTCACATAGTTCTACCTCCTCCATTGGCAGATGGTTACAGAAGGGTTTGATTTATAAAACAAACATCTTAACAGCGGTTGAAGTCATGGGCCATAAACATTGCCCAGGTGTCTAATTAATGGTTACAGTCTATCCTGTGAAATCCTGGTGTGGAGCAGTGAGGTCCAGAGCTGCACCAGGCCCCGAGATACACTTATCCCTTTAAGCCAGCTAGTTGCTGACAGCAAGCCCCCTTTCTCTAATGCCAGCCAGATCCTGGGAACACATGGATTGCTTCCTGTGGCAGAGCTGGTATACCCTGGCATCTCGGTTAACAGCAGCTGCTAAGATCATCTACTACCAAGTGGTTGAGGCCTCTCTGGCTCTTTCACCTTCACTTACCAGGTCACTGGTGACAGAAGCTCATCATGGGCAGCTAATTGCTCCATTCTCCAAATGACCCTTTGTCTGCTCTAGGTCACCAGGGTACTCTTTCCTATAAGAAGCCTGAGAGGCTGCTGGTTACTAAGAGCTGGCCCCGTGGGGACCGCAGCACCGAGCATCTGTATAGAGTTGGGGAGCAGTCTCAAGCTAATGGGCCAATGGGCTGGAGTTTAGCAGGGATCTCACCCACAGTCAGGTTTCAACACTAAGAAGGTCAACAACCTGTTTCACTTTTTTCTTCCTCCTTTTCAAATTAAAAACAAACACACATAAATGCAAACCCCAAACAACAACCAAAATCATGGTAAATAAATCCATTCAGTTTTATCAATTGCCGTTAATAGGAAACCTAGATTTGGACTTCTGTTCCACTAGGCTCTGGCTGTGGGACTTCAGGCAAGTGGCCTCACCTCCTAGCCTCTGTTTCTCCAGCAGTCGAGGGGGATAGTGCTTTATCTAAGGCCATGCAGCTTATGTGGCATGGCTGGGATTTTATCCCATGCCTTGGTCAGTTCCAAAACACACAGTGCTCCTTAGGTGCCTGGCACAGAGGAAAGGCTCAATAAGTTTAGCTCTAGGACATGGCACTGCCAACCACGGCAGAACTATAAGTGTGTTAAGTGTGTGCTCGTTCTCAGCATCCCCTTCTTGCCCTCCTAAACCTCAAGCACCAGAATCCTTCACATCTCTCTTCACCCCATTATATCTGCTCCTTCAAAAGAGCCTGGAATTCAGACTCAGAAATCGAGAAATCCTTGGATTTGGGTTCTAGTTTTGCCACTTACTGGCTGCATAATGGTGACCGCATACTTCTACTTACTGCTATTCCATCTCTCATTCTCTGAAAAGAAAGGGCTGGTGTACATGATCTGTAAATTTTTGGCTTGGTTTCAAATATCAATTTTGAGTCAGACGGCTGGGATTAGACCCTCGACGTGTGTGAACTTGGGCAGGCTCTTCCCTTGCCTAAGCCTGCAGTTTGTCGTGTGTAAAATGGGGATAATGAAAGCCCCCACCTCTCAGATGAGCTGTAAGAACGGGTTGGTGCATGTGAAGCATTTGTAGGGACACTGCCTGGCATGGACTATAATGAGGAGTCTTCAAAAAGTTCATGGAAAATTTCATATTATCTTTTAATTCCATTCCATTTTTCGATGAAATTTTGAAGGGTTTTTCCATGGACCCTTGTATTTGTAGCATCATAGCAGTGATATTACTAATGTAAAATTTTATTATCTGGGGATCAAGTAGAACACTTCCACCTCAGCCTGATTTCCAATCATGGTGTTTCCTTTCCCTGGGGGTGGTTGCTTTATAAAGACATTGTTAGCTGTTAAAGGGATTTCAGTCAAAAAGAAGTATTTGAGGGGCTTTCCAAGCTCCCTGGAAATCGTGCCACTTGGGCATTGCTTCTGCCGATAATCTATAAAATGTGTTTTGTGTGGAGCGACCTGGTAGTTAGGCACTGTTAAAGGGATTTCAGTCAAAAAGAAGTATTTGAGGGGCTTTCCAAGCTCCCTGGAAATCATGCCACTTGGGCATTGCTTCTGCTGATAATCTATAAAATGTGTTTTGTGTGGAGCGACCTGGTAGTTAGGCAAGGAGGTGGGATTTTTTCTGCAGAGGCTGTCTGTGGACTCACAGGAACTGCAGACTGAAGTCTTCAGTTTGAGGTCGTGTGTGTGTGTGTGTGCTTGTGTGTGCATGTCCGTGAGTGTGTGTGTATGTTCGAGGAGGAAGGTGGAGGAGCTTGGCTGAAGATGCCAACCCAGCTCTTGTCTGACATTTTCTTTTTAGAATTTAGAAAGCCTTCCTTATTCCTGTGCTTTCCCTTGGCTCTGCCTGCTTGGCAGGCATTCTTATTCAAATCAGACCCCAATCAGAGGAGAGTTCGCCTCAGTCAGTCAGACATGCTTGCAAGTGTGGGCTTTAATTACCCTGTGCCTTCCGACCATTCACCCCCAGAGGAAATCACTGCAGCAGAGGATATGGACTGTATTCTCAAAGGAAGCATTCAGAGAATAGAAAGGGCAAAACCTGTGAAATGCGATGGAAATTGGCATGCCATAGATGGAGGCAGGCTACGGAAACCCAGTCAGGACCCAGGAGAGAACCTCCAAGCCTTCAACTGCTGAATGATGCTACCTTTTCACAGGAGTCTCTTATTCAGTATTTCTGCTTGTGATCGAACGCTTCCATAATAGAAGTCCTTCTAATGATAGAAGCATGGCCGCATTTGGTTTTAAGGGACCTTAAGGGTCACGTGGTCTGATCGTCCATCTGAAGTCTGAATCCCCAGTCAGGGTTCTCCAGAGAAACAGAACCAATGGGATATATAGAGAGATACATAGAGGAAATTTGTTATAGGAATTAGCTCACTCAGATATGGAGGCCAAAAAGTCTCATGATCTACTGTCTGCAAGCTGGATACCCTGGAAAGCCAGTGGTGGAATTCAGTCTGAGTCTGTAGGCTGAGGAGGATGGTGTAAATCCCGGTTTGAGTCCAAAAGCCAGAGAATCAGGAGCATTGATATCCGAGAGCAGAAGAGAAGACGTCTCAGCTCAAGCAGAGAAAGTGAATTCACCCTTTCTCTGCCTTTTTGTTTTATCTGAGTCCTCTAGATGATTGCACACCCACACTGGGTTAGGGTTGACCTTCTTTACTGAATCTACTGATTCAAATGATAATCTCTTCCAGAACCATCTTCACAAACACACCCAGAAATATAGGCATCCCTTAACCCAGTCAAGCTGTCACATAAAATTAACCGTCACTCTCATTACGCGGTTTCTGCAAATAGTTCTGCTATTTGAATGTCTCCAGCAGCAGAATACTTACCTGGTCCAGTCCATCTTTGTTCAGCTATCTTAGAAAGTTCTGCCATAGTGAACTATTCTTCCTGAAGCTTCCATCTTTTGCTTTTAGAACCTCTTTGGGCCATTCAGCACACATAAGTATATCTCTGTGTTTCCCAGAACTCAGTCACTCATGAGCCACATTTACAATTGTTTTATATCTGTGCTCTACCTGTAATATCATCCACTTAATGTTTTCTTCTTAATTGACTTGTTTGGTAACTTAAATACTTTAGTTTTGTCCTAGGCAGTATCTGTAAAACCACGGGTTTGAAGGGTGAGTCTTTTTTCTAATAATACATATAAAAATAAATACATGTGCTGCATAAAATCATCTTATGTGCCACCAGGTGTAGCACACTATATGTCTGTACTCCAAATAGCACTGCCTTGTTGTATTTAAACAAAATAAATGGGGAGAGAGGTATTAATGTCTACAGAGCCATGATTATGTGCCAGATACACAGTAGGAGCTTCATATATGTTATCTCAATGAATAGTTTGATGCTCATAAGTCTCTGAGCTCAATGTTATTTTTATACTTGTTTTACAGATGGAGAAGTAGAAGTTCAGAGAGGGGAAATACTTGCCTAACATGACAGAATTAGTGACTGTAAAGGTTAGGACTTGAATTCATGTCTTCTGCTTTCAAATGCCAAGTTTTGCCTGCTGGGCCACAGAATGACTGGAAGTTATATTTGCCCCAGAAAGAAGGTACTCCCAGGGCTTGGTGCCTTTGCTTTATTGTCTCAGCCAGGGTGGAAGAAGATGTCTTTGTCTCCAGACAGCTTACTGCTGTCCAACAGTTGTTCGTTCTTCAGTGAGTGCTCTTAAAAATGCTCTAAATCAACAGCTAAGCTGACAGACATAAATGTGGCAGGTGTACCTTAGTCACAGTCTTTCTCTTGAGAAATGTCTCAGTCTGTAATTGAGCCCGAGGCATGCAAGACACAAATAACAGGTGTAGATATAAAAGTTTGGGATGGGTTGGGGGAAGGAAAAAGAATAGTTTCTCCTCTAATCCTTCCAGTCCTTCATGTGTTACTTTGAAAGTGTCTTGAGTACCACGTAGTGGGGCAGGGGAGGCTGGGAATGGGAGAAAAGATCAGGACAAGTTGCAGAAAATCTGCAGGAGCTGTTTGCTTACTCAGGACTGAGGAAAAACTGTAAAGCCACCAAGATCCTCAGGCAAGAGGAGCAATATCCTTCTACTCTTTTCTTCCCCGTATTATCTTTAGGAGGTTCTAGTATTAACATTCAAGGTTTCCAAGACAGAGCTCTACAGGATAGTGATTGTTTTATCAGACCTTAAAAAGAATTCCATAAACAAGGGTCCCATGACCAAATAAATTTGGAGAATGGTTCACAGCATATTCCCTTCTTATTGATTCTAAATGTATATTACCCATGAAAGGCTCTGAGAAAAGGTAACTGGTAATTTTGTTTAACTCCAGGTTTCTCAAAATTATTTGACCACTGTCAGAAGAAGTTGAACAACTTCAAAATGACCAAAAAAGGATTTATGGGTGTTTTTTCAATTGTATATGAGCCATTAGCTGCCCCACCCTTTTGAGTTCTCTTGTTTTATAGAATCTTGGCCTTTTACTGCCTTTGACCAAGAGGATCCTAATTTACTGGAAGTTATGTGACAGCTAATCCTGTCAGCGAGATCAAGTCACCGTGGTACCTCTTGAAATACAGATTCCAAGGTTCCTCCCAGACCTATGACTCAAAATCTCCCACACTGGGAGTATCCGTTCTTTTTAAGAAAATGCTTTTCCAAGTGAATTTTATGTCGGCAGAAAAGCATTTTCAGAATCACCAACCTTGAGAGGTATTTTCTGTTTTGTCTTTGAGCTACTGAATCCTGCCTTCAAATGTCATTTCTCACAGGATCCCATATTCCAAAACAGAGAAAAGCAGAGCTGTTGCACAGGATCCCATATTCCAAAACAGAGAAAAGCAGAACTGTTCTTGATGATGGAGAGAGAATGAGGTGCTCCAAGTCTTGGTCATGCGTCACCTACCTCTGCAAGTCCTGCTGTTCTACCTCAGAGCTCTAAGGCTTTTTGGAAACAGCTTGAAAACTAATGATCTAAAATTATACATACTGATGGTTTCATTTCTCTACCCATGTGTGAGAGGTTGAAAAATGGCCCCTTAGAAGACATCCATGTCATGTCCCTGGGACCTGTGAATGTGACCTTATTCGATAACAGCATCTTTGCAGATGGGATTAAGTTAAGGACTTTGAGATGAGATTACTCTGGATTATTCTGGTTGGCCCTAGTTGCCATCACATGTGTCTTTACAGGAGGGAGGCAGAAGAGAAGACACAGGTAGAGATTTGGAGCACCTCATTCTCTCTCCATCATCAACAACAGCTCTGCTTTTCTCTGTTTTGGAATATGGGATCCTGTGAGAAATGACATTTGAAGGCAGGATTCAGTAGCT
>NW_007728769.1:72273-87739 GCF_000696425.1 Galeopterus variegatus | reverse complement strand
CAAAAAAAAAAAAAAAAAAAGAATTCAGCTCCCTTGTCATATTTATAAGTGGTTAGCCTGGTTTGCAGAAGTACAACCTGCCCAGTGCTCTTGCATTGGTCGTCATGAGGCAGTCAAGAGCATCTGCTTCCTCCCCCAAAAGTGAGTGTAACAGAAACTGAAAAAAAAATATATATGGCATCTCAGCAAAGCTGCTTCCAGACAGGCTTATGTTTACAGCTTAGACTTGACTTTGTAATATTTTATGACCAAGAGAGGGAGGCCAAAAGTTAGGCTGTTTTTGAGGTAATGCAGTAAACTGGAATGCTTAAGTGATTTGCAGAAACATGACTTACTAACAAAAAATAGAAAACAGATTCTGTTTAGAAAACCTGAGCAAATGTATCACAAATTTGGACTGGACAGCCTGTTGCTTGAGTGGACTTCTTAGCTAATTCTAATCTTGACAGACTTGTGTCCCTCAGCTCTTGGTAGAGAGAGATTGAGTGTCAGTTCCATTTGTGGTGGGGACCATGCCCTGAGCTCAAAAACTTAGAAAAATCACTTTTAATTTGCTTCCCCTGTAAGTGGATTATAGAGAATTTGATTTTCACATTCTGAGGATCTTGCTTCTAACTATGACTAGAGCTGAGAGGGGGAAGGGAGACGCTCTTGTTCTGCAAGCCAAAATAACCATGTTTCCTTCGAGTTTAACAGCAGCAAAAGACAGGAGCACTTTCTCTAGATACACTTTGCTTTAAATCCTGAAAAAACTAGAGATATTACACACTTACCTGACTTTGAAAATGGAGGATTCTTGAGGGGTGTTTATTTCTTTCATAACCCTAAGATGAATTGATACCGTGTGTGCTGGAAGACAGCAAACCAATAGACCATTTCCAAATGCTTTTGCAATGAATAGAAATAAACTGTCTTAAAAAGCCAGACTAGTCAAAACAAGTGCAATTATTTTTTAAAATAAGTCACCTTTATAGGATAAGCAGTCTGGAAGTGTAAGCTGGAGAAAGCAGAAAGAGAGAACGTGTGTGTGTGCGCATGCCTGTGTGTGTGTGTGTGTGTGTGTGTGTGTGTGTGTGTTTGGGTGCCAGTCTTCAAAGGTTGTAATTATCTGACAGTGCTTGCTTAAATTCTTCAGAGGATTTTCACTGTCATGTATATCAAATGAAGGGGGAGAATAAAATCTGGACAACCATTGTGCAATTCAGAATGAAGTCTTTACAGTGTGCCCAGGGTTCCTATGATGAAAGATATTAATTTCCCTTAGTTCCTAGAAGGGATTTGGAACCTCGGCGTCTATTCCCAGCTCTGTGGGAATGCATTTTTATTTGTTTGATATATTTATAAAAACCAGTCAGTCCCATTTTGCTTCAGAATGTGCTAATATCGTTTAAAAATAAACAATAACCATTTAAAAATTTCTTAGAAGCCTTAAAATGTTCCAGTGTCACTGCATCTTTCAAAAAGAAATACAGGCAGGTAGGATGTAAGAAAAGAAAGAAAACTGAAAACAGATCAAAGTCACGGGCCGATGGGGTAGCTTGAGTGCTGAGTTCCTCTGTTTTCACTTCAGAAATGATCCATGTTGCACGGTGACGTCCTCAGAACACAGTGGTTGCTCATTAAATATTGTTTTTCTTTGAAACTGTTGGAAGAAGAGACCTATGAATTGAGTAGTAATGACCACAACATTAACTATTATTTATGTATAGTCCTTTAGAATTTACAAGGCAAATAACACATCATTACACCCTATGGCTATTGGGGATTTGTCAGATAAAATGTAACCAGAGATTGAGGTGGGTGGACAGGTGAAGGGAGGAGGGTAGCCCTTCGCTGGTAATAATTCCTTGTTTACGCCTTGATTTCAATCATGATTCTTTTACTATTGGTTGTTAACTTTTAAAGTTAAGAATTTGAGAAATGAATAAAAGCTAAGAACCCATTCCTTAGAAAAATAAACACACAAATAACCCAAACTCTGTACTTTCAGGAGGTTAGCAGATGTCTTATAGGACAGCTGTGGAACTGGCTTAGAGAATTTGACCTCTTAGTTCTTTTTCTTTTTAATTAATTAATTTATTCTAATTGACACATAGTAATTGTACATACTTAGGGGGTACAATCTGATGTTTTGATACATATATGTGTTGTATAATGATCAGGTTTTTTGATACATATATGTGTTGTATAATGATCAGGTCAGGGTAGTGTATCATTTATCATTTCTTTGTGGCGAAAACATTTAAAATCCTCTCCTGTAGCTACTATGTAATATACAAAATGTAACTTAATCATAGTCACTTTACTGTGCAATAGAACACCAGAACTTATTCCTCCTATCTAATTTTAATTTTGTACCCCTTTGGCCTCTTAGTTCATAGTACAAGCTAGAAGCTGAGAGATTGTGGGCAAGGATCTTGTACTTTTATTTACCACTCACTGTATGCCTACTTCCTACCACTTTGGGTGGCATTTCGTGCATGTTCAATAGTTGTGTACTTGATAAATGAATGAAAATGAGACTTTGAATTTCTACAAATCAGCCTTTCAACCAAGCATCTCAAAGCATTAATATGGTCATCTGTTGATTATTCAAAGCTAGTTTTGATTTTGAGGAACATTAGCAGGAAATATTCAATTTGGGTCAGTTTCTTTTTCCTGCTGTAACCTCTTGTTTGATTTCTAACCAAGTGAGCACTTAGGGAAAACAACTGGTTCTGATATCTGTAAGTAGCTTCATGACCTTGAGCAAATCTTGTCTTTGCCAAAGTCAAGATGCTGATTTAATACCTTCTCTCCTGATCCCTCTGGGATATTGGAAAAAGGAATTGATATATGTATGAATTTTCTTTTAAAAGGGCCAAGTATTTTCTAAAGCATTCTTTTTTTCTTTTCTTTTTTTTTTTTTTTTGTCCTTTTAGAGACCGGCTGCACCGCACTCAGCCAGTGAGCGCTGTGAGTGCACCAGTCATCCCTATACAGGATCCGAACCCGCAGTGGGTGCGCCACGTGCTTGGCCCTTTCTAAAGCATTCTAACCTGCAGTTGCTGTGATGCCAGGGATAAGAGTTCACCTTGTTGACCATGGTGGGAGAGATATACCATATGCGATTAAACACTCAGTGGCCAAAGTTTGGCCTGCCACATAGGTGATGTTTTAGGGCAATATTTTATAATGGGGGTTTTCTTGGGCAGATAGTAAATTGTAAAGTAAATTAGAAGGGCTGCTTGTCTGCCTAATATTGATCAACTCTTCCCCTCTGCCCCCCCTCTTACTTCTCCTTTACAACTTCATCCCCCTGACAGATTAGTCCAGATTTCCTCACCAGGATAGTGATGCTGACAGTTGCCTCTCCTAAGACACTCTAATGCTCTTTTGCATCAACCATGTTACTGATTTGGAAGTCTAAGCTACTCTTTATCTTCAGGGATGTCATTTAAATAATTGCATCACTCAGCATTTGGGAAATTCAAATCAAAACCACACTGAGATACCATCTCATCCCAGTTAGGATGGCTAATATCCAAAAGACTGTGAATGATAAATGCTGGAGAGGTTGCAGAGAAAAAAGAACTCTCATACATTGTTGGTGGGACTGCAAAATGGTGCAGCCTCTATGGAAAATGGTATGGAGGTTCCTCAAACAATTGCAGATAGATCTACCATATAACCCAGCTATCCCACTTCTGGGAATATAGCCAGAGGAAAGGAAATCATCAAGTCGAAGGTATACCTGTTCCCCAGTGTTCATCGCAGCACTCTTTACAACAACTAAGAGTTGAAACCAGCCCAAATGTCCATCATCAGATGAGTGGATACAGAAAATGTGGTATATCTACACAATGGAATTAAAAAGAATGAAATACTGCCATTTGCAACAGCATGGATGGACCTAGAGAGAATTATATTAAGTGAAACAAGTCAGGCACAGAAGAGAAATATCACATGTTCTCACTTATTTGTGGGAACTAAAAATAAATAAATAAATACACAAATAACCTGGGGGGGGGGGAGACACCACAATTAAAATTCCTTGAAGTTGATATGACAAGCGAACAGGAGCGGGGTGAGGGAGGAGGGAGGGTGAGGGTAATTGGCCACAATAATCAACCACATTGTATACTGACAAAATAAAATAAAATTTAGAAAAAAAAGAGGAAGAAAAAAAAAATAATTGCAGCCGTTCTTAGATTACAGCATGTTCCCGATGCTGGAGGAGAGAGTCTGAGAACGTCCGGTAGTTGGCCTTAACCCACCTCGTCCTCTTACCAGGTTCTTGACTCTGTCACAGGAAAGAATTCAAGAGCAGAGTCACAGTAGACAGTGAGAACAGGTTTAATGTAACGAATAATAGATACGGATTTCACAAAGAGAGTGTCACAGAGCTCCAGAGACCCAGCAGAGCCTGCACTAGGTCCAGTACAAAAGTTAAGAAATACGCCCTTCAAGTCTAGTACAGAGTGTAGGGTGGCTCAAGAGAATGAGGAGCCACTTGCTGAAAGCCAGGTTGATACAAAAGAAAGCACGTGCTCCTCAGCCTAAGAAGTGCACCATAGCGCAGGAAAGTGAGCAACAGCCCCGCCTTCTGCCGCGATTCAACTTTTATAGTCTCTCTATCTAATACATATTTATGCTATCTAATGAATATAAATTCCACTTTACTGAGCATGCTTGGCTATTAGGGTTATATAACCCCTTTCTACTGAGCATGCCCAGCCACTGGATTTGCATTGTCAGCCCCCTGAGGTCTCACATTGGTCCGAAAATAGGTTCAACTTGCAACAGTAATTCTTCTGTAGGGACGGGTGGAGAGGAGGGCTCTGAGACCTTGGGGTGTGGCTTGAAACCCAGAGGTGTGTCCTGTAACCTGAGCCCAGGGAAACTGAGCACCTCCTGTCTCATTCCTGAGAATCACATCCATGAAGATTCTCCTTCTCCCTTCTTTGTTCTGTCCTGTGATTAAAGACCTATCTTTAATTCAGTATTGGAATTACCTAAGCAGTTTATGAACCACACACATTTCTGGGTGTTACCTTGGGTTTAAATCCAAGCTCTGCTTTACCGGCTGTATGTTCATGAGTATGTTTTTAATCTTCTGAGTCTCAGTGTTCTTATTTGTAAAATGGGAGTAATATGGTATCCCCATAGGGTTATTGTAAAGTTTAAATGTAAGCTTAAAAGCTTAAATAGATAAGATAATGTTTATACAGTGTCTGACCATGAGAAAGAGCTTTGTAGCAGTTCGTTGCTGCTACTCTCATTGTTGATGCTGGTGACGTTGGTTTGTTGAAGAAGCTGCCTGGTGAGTGCTAGTCTGCCTCTGAGTTTAGAGTGAGCCTATGGCCTAACACCAGGGGTTTCCTCCAGGGGACTCTGCAGGCCTTCTTTCGGGGAGGGGGGAGGCTCAGCTCTCTGCAGATGCTGAAAGTCTGACACTCTGAGACTTTTTTCAGGATGTTTTGTGGCTTTCTTTCTCCCTGGGTCAGGACGGATAGAAGCTTCATCAGAAGCTGAGCCTCTGAGCATTCAAAGAGCCGATGAAATAGCTGATTCTTTTTTTCTTTATTATTTATTTATTTTTTCATAGTACATGTTTATGGGGTACTCTGTGTTGTTTCAATACATGCATGTATTGTATAATGATCCAATCAGAATAGCTAGCATATCTATCACCTAAACACTTACCATTTATTTCTCAAAATTTTTTTTTATCATTTCTTTCTGGTTATGACATTCAAGATCTCCTTTTCTGGAGATTCTTGATTTGTCTTGAATGCACTATTGTCCCCCTAGAGCACCAGAACTCATTCTTACTATTTAACTGTAACTCTGTAACTTTGTACCTGTCTACAAACCTTTCCCCACCCCCTCCCTTTTCCTGCCTCTGGTAACCACTGTAATAAACTTTCTTTCTTTTTCTTTTTTTTAAAAAACACCTTTATTGAGCTATAATTGGCATGCAATAAATGGCATGTATTTGAAGTGTAAATTTGATAAGTGTTGACATATGTTTACACCTATAAAACCTTCACCACCATCAAGATAATGAACATTTCCACCACAATTTGTTTTTCATTCATTTGTTGATGGACATTTAGGTTGTTTCCAATTGTTGGCTATTAAAAATAAAGCTGACATAAGCATTCATGTACAAGTCTTTGTATAAACATATACTTTTCTCTTGGATAAATACCTAGGAGTGAAATGCATGGGTTATATAGCAGATGTCTAACTTTTTAAGAAACCTTCAAACTCTTTTCCAAAGTAGTGCCATTTTACATTGTCAACAACAGTATAGGAAAGTTTCAGTTCTTCCACATCCTCCCCAACTCTTAGTATGGTCAGTCTTTTTAATTTTAGTCATTCTAATAGGTGTAATGAGGTATCTCATTGTGGCTTTTAATTTGTATTTACATGATGACAAATGATGTTGAGTATCTTTTTATGTGTTTTTTTTTAGCATCTATTTATCGTTTTTAGTTTTAAAACCTTTTTTGTTAAAACGTAATTGATTTTACATATTCGTGGGGTACAGATTTGACTATTAGTATTTGTGTACAGTATGTGATGATCAAATCAGGATTATTAGCACATTCATCATTATAAAACGTAATTATAGTTTCTGTCTATTACCCAAATTCTCCATAACCCATCTCCCCCTCCCCCTTTCTTACCTCTAGTAACCATAGTTCTGTTCTCTCCTGCAAGTTCAACATATTATTGTGGTTGTTCTTTGTTTTTTTCTTTATTATTTATTTCTTTGTTTATTTTTTAGCTCCCACTTATAAGTGAGAATAAATGGTATTTCTCTCTCTGTGCCTGGCTTATTTCACTTAACATAATTATCACCACACTCTTCCATGTTGCTGTGAATGGCAGAATTTCATTCCTTCTTTCAAGGATTTCCCAATTTAAGCAGTATTTTCTATAAACTCACCAACTACCCACTCGGTCATACTGGATAACAGCAGAGACTTTCTACCACCCAAAGTACCTCCCTCCCTAAGGTACCCATTTTCCACAGCACAAGCTATTTAGGGACCAGCCAGAGATGGCGGTGGGTTGTACATGTGTGTTCACAATCTCCTACCTGATCTCCTTCCGCAAGCACCAAGGGAAAAGGGTGCAGCCTATGTCTAAAGAATATGTGTGGATGCCCTCCCATGTTAACTAATACTTTACCGATAATTTTTCGTGCACTGCTTTATTCAATCTCCAGACAGCCCCTGGGAGATAGGGATTTTATCACTGTTTTCTAGAAGGGGTACTGAGGTTCAGAGATGTTAAATAACTTGGGCCCAGTCACACACCAATTAGAGACATGGCTAAGTGAGTCCCAGACTCCAAATCCTGCCATTGATTCTGTCAAGACTGATGTGCCAGTAATTCAGAGGGGAGCATGAATTAATCCACATAGTAGTGAGATCCAGGTCTTGATGCCATTAGCACTAAGCTTTAACCAGCTTCATGTAAGTGTGGTTCTCACGTTCTTAAGAGTCTGACCAGCTGGACTAGTTATGGGTGGGGAATTTGATGCAGACCATCAAATTCTGAGCTTCCCAGTCAGGGATTTGTAAAAGCAGCACAACTGAGGAGCCCCAATGCCCCTGCACTGTCCTGCTGGCTGTGCCACAGGTGTGCTGTGAGCGAGGGGACACACTGAAGCATTCAAAGTGAGCCACCAGAATGAGAGGGGAATGCTTTTGGCAGCACATGTCGCTTGCATTGTTGTAACACCTGCTTGTGTGGATGCAAAATAAGGGTCTGTCAGAATTTCCATATTCCTGCTATCCAATGAGAAAGTCATTTGGCTAACTCTAGTCCCTCTCGCCTACAATTTGGGACGTGGTATGTCGGCTCAGCTAGCATTGCTTTATCATTAAAATCATCATCGAGCATTTGAGTTAGTGTTGAACCAAATACACATGTTTGTTTTCTGTTCCCCATTCTACTTGGGAAAAAGTACAAGAGAAAGAGCCTGACTTTTCATTAAAGTCAGGGGAAAAGCAAAACACCTTGACAGCTTAAATCAGCATTTTGTGAAATTTTGTCTGTGATCCACCAGTATTGGAATTACCTAAGCAGTTTATGAACCACACACATTTCTGGGTGTTACCTTGGATCTACTGGATCACAAGTCTGAGAGTCTCTGATTTAAATGAATTACATGCAGCGATAAACATCTGTATCAGTTTTCAAGGGCTGTGGTAACAAAACCACAAATTTGGCAGCTTAAAACAACAAAAAGTTATTCTCTTATAGTTCTGGAGGCTAGAAGTTTGACATCCAGCTGTCTGAAGACTCCAGGGGAGACCCTGTTCCCTGCCTTTCTCTGAGCTTCTGGTGTTGCAGCAACCCTTGATGTTCCTTGACTTGAGATGAATCACTCCAGTCTCTGCCTCCATCTTTACATGGTGCACTCCCTGTGGGCCTCTGTGTCTTCTCTTCATAAAAGGATACCGGTTATATTGGAATAGAGCTCACTCTAATTATAACTTGATTACATCTGCAAAGACCCTTTTTCCAAATAAGCTCACATTCACAGGTACTGGGAGTTAGGGCTTGAACCTATCTCTTTAGTGAACACAATTTAATCCATAATAGCTAGCATCCATATATATTTTCTAACAGGACTTTTATATCAATGGGAATGATAAATATTTTACATCCTAATGTAAAAATTTAGCAGGACTTCTGAGAAAGAAGCATTCAACTCAAACTAGAGATATTACTTTTTATTTCATGATAGCCATTTGAAATTCTGAAACCTTATTTTAAGTTTGTTTCCAGTCATGAAAACTTGCTGTAAAAAACTCCTGAATTTCTTATTTTTTAAAATAATAGTCATGATAGCCATTTGAAATTCTGAAACCTTATTTTAAGTTTGTTTCCAGTCATGAAAACTTCCTGTAAAAAACTCCTGAATTTCTTATTTTTTAAAATAATAGTTTTTCTAATTGAAAAATATTGGTGAATTTCTCTATTTTGCAACTTATCCTAAAGAAACGCATGATTTTGCTATCAATATCACCCATTTATTCATTTAAAAGTATGTATTATGCTATCTCTTATATGAGTATTCCAGGCACTGTGTTAGGCCCTGAAGATACAAAAGCAAATGATCTGAAACCCTATCATTGAGGAATTTGCATTCTAGTGGTGGAGACTGATAAGTGAACTAGATATTACATACAGAGTGGCAAGTGTTATGATCAAAGTAAACTACTGGAGAAGGTGGCTGGTGGGAGAGGTAAAAAGATGGACAATGAAGGCCTCCTGGAGGGGCTAACTTTTGAGTAGAGTTTTGAAGAAAAAGTGGGAATTTGTCAGGCGAAAAGAGTGGGAAGCTAATATATCCAGAAAATCTCCAGAAGTTTATCGAGGTGGAGCAAAAGAAATGATGAGCTGGTGATGGGAGGTGGAAAAGCTGACAGGTTCTATTATGAACTAAATATTTATGTCCCTTCAAAATTTACATGTTGAAGCTCTAACCCCCAATGTGATGGGATTTGGAAGTGGGGCCTTTAGAAGATAATTAGGATTAGATGAGGTCACAAGGGTGGGTCCCTGATGATGGGATTAGTGCCTTTATAAGAAGAGGAAAAGACACGAGAACTCCCTTTTTCTCCACCATATGCACCAGGGAAAGGCCACATAATCACCCAGTGAGAAACCATGCTAGACCATGATCTTGTACTTCCCAGCCTCCAGAACTGTGAGAAATAAATTTCTGTTGTTCATAAGCCACCCAGTCTTTCATCACAACAGCCCAAATGGACTAAGGCAATAGAGCCAGGAAGAGGGCTTTCCACCAGGAACCAAACTGGCTGGCATCTTGATTGTGAACTTCCCCTCCTCCAGAACTGTGAGAAATAAATGTCTGTTGTTGCAGCTCTATGATACTGATATTTTGTTTTAGCAGCCTGAGCTGACTAAGACAGTAACAGACCACTAAGAGCCTGTGTGTATTGGGTGATTGCCCAAGTTCTTCTCTGGGACAGAGTTTGCTAAAGGTTGAGCAGTATTCAATGTGAAAACCTGTTAGAAAAAGAACGTGTCCTTTCTGGCAGTACTTTTTAAACACTGCATGTTACTACACATTCCTTTCTTATAGATTCATAGCAATCTTTCAGTATTTAAGGCTCTAAAATATCTTGTAGAAAGGAAATCCATTTTGCTTTAAATTAGTATTTCCCAAAGTTCTTTGATAATGAAACTCCATTATGGAACTGTGAATCTAAGTATTTCCTGGGCCTGCATTGAAATAGCCTGAGGGTATGGGGCTGGAGCTGTCTAAGGGAAAGGAAGCCAGTGATAAACTGGGTAGTAACTCCCCTAGAGTTACTAAAAGCAATCCCTTCATAGTCTCAAGTGGAAAGCTTTATGAGTCCTCTGCTCTGAGTTAACAAATGAGATAGAAGCAGAAAGAATACCAAAGAAAATCGTACTAAGGGGGTGAAAAGATCCTAAGGCTAGGGATGCTTTTTTTGATAAATAAAATTTTAACTTAAAAACAAATCATTATAAAAGTAAGACATATTCATTGGCAAAAATGTTTAAGACAGTACATAAGTATATGAAGTAAAACATGAACCTTTTTATTCATATATATTTATTAAAAAATTAGATAATGTTCTACTCCCTATTTTCCAAGTTTTTTTTCTTAGCTATACTGTTAACCATGTCTGTACACAGGACATTATCACATTGTGTTGGTATGCCATAATTAATTTATCCAAATCCTTAAATATTTTAGAATTAGATTTGGTTGTTTCAAATAACGCAGCAGTAACTATCCTTATGCATGTATCTTTGATGCCTGTATAATTAGTTTCTAGAAGTGGAGATCCTGCATTAGATGCACGGCTGAGATTGCTAGTTGCCCCCTAATATTCATCGTTCCTCCTTCTTTAATAACATAGCTTCTCATTCATTCCTGGCCGCAGTGCAGCCAGTTAAAAGACTACGCTTCCCAGCCTTCTTTGCAGCTAAGTGTGGCCATGTGACTTACTTTTAACCAAAGAAATATGAGCTCAAGTGTTATATAATTATTTTGACAAGTCTCCCCACTAACGAAAAAACAAAGCTTTTTTTGGAGGAGGGTCCCTTCCTCTTTCATACTGACTAGACATAAGAAGCTGTCTTGCGGGACCAGCCTGTGGCTCACTTGGGAGAGTGTGGTGCTGACAACACCAAGTCAAGGGTTAGGATCACCTTACCAGTCATCTTTTAAAAAAAAAAAGGAGCTGTCTCGGGTCATGAGGTGACCTGATATGGGTATAGAGGAGCAACAAGACTAATTCTGTGCTTCTGAAAACTTACAACCACCATAATTGCCCTGAAGTACTTTCTTCTAGATTTCTTTTACAGAAAACTAAGTTTCTATCTTGTTTAAGCTACTACATTTTTTTTTCCTATTACATACTCTTGAATAAAATCCTTGTTTATTCAAATGGAATGCATATTGAAAATTTTGAAAATAATATCTAAATGTCCTGAAAGAGGTTGTACCAGTAGAAACTCTCATCAATAGTGAATGAAATTGCCTGGAAGAAAATTACATTCATTACAAATAATGTGGTCTTTGCTATTTTTATTCAAGAGAATTTTAAGGATTTTTAGAATTTTTGTTTTAAGCTTCCAAATATCCATAAATCAACAGAGAGAAAGTAGTCATTAAAAACTTCTATTCAAATCTTGACTTGACCACTGAATAGCTATGTGACTGTGACTCTGAGATAATTTATAACATTTTAGAACCTCAGTTTCCTAATTTGTAAAATTAGGGGTTAATAACAGTACCTCTCTGGGTTATTATAAGTCAATTAGTTAATGTACATAGTATACTTAGCATAGAAATTGGTATAAGACACTCAACCAATGTTAGCCATTATTGTTTAATCAACAAATCGAGTATCTGCTTTTGTGAGCTATTGTGTGGGGTACACATATAAATGGCACAGTCCCTGTTATCAAGTGGTTCAATAGACTGGTTGGAAGAAAAGAGTTAATCACAAATACTGTAATTGCCTCAGTGAAGAAAGCAGGAATCTCCAAAAAGAAAAGGACACAATCATAGGAATTAGGGAAGAAGGAGATTACTTCTGTTTGGGAGGATGGTGTCAAGAATTCATCACTAAGGTTTTGAAGGATGGGGGAAATTCCAACTGGCAGAAAGATCAGAAGACTTCATTCTACACCAGCCAGTATGGCAGCAGCAAAATGTTGAGATGGGATGGCACGGGTTAGCTAGTGAGCCGAGTGGCTGCGATACAGGTACATGCAGGACAAGCACAGAGAGCTCCAGCACAAAGGTAAGGCCAGATCCTAAAGGGCTCTCACTGAAAAACTGGAAGGGATCTTTAATACACTGGGGAATCACTGAAGGGCTTTTGTGTGAGGCCTGAGAGGAGACTGGAGGAGCACTATATGAAAGTTAACCTGGCATTGGTGTGTAGCATGGATTGGACTTCATTCTACACCAGCCAGTATGGCAGCAGCAAAATGTTGAGATGGGATGGTACGGGTTAGCTAGTGAGCCGAGTGGCTGCGATACAGGTACATGCAGGACAAGCACAGAGAGCTCCAGCACAAAGGTAAGGCCAGATCCTAAAGGGCTCTCACTGAAAAACTGGAAGGGATCTTTAATACACTGGGGAATCACTGAAGGGCTTTTGCGTGAGGCCTGAGAGGAGACTGGAGGAGCACTATATGAAAGTTAACCTGGCATTGGTGTGTAGCATGGATTGGACGGAAGTAAGATGGGATGGAACATGGTTACTACACCCAGGGTTGTGTTGTCACAATGGAAATGAATAGGATATTTCAGTACACAGCATTCATTATTATAATTTTTCCAATTGGGGGAAACCAAGAGGCAGAGCAACCCTATGTATTCCCAGGTTGACAAATGAGTCAGTAATAAAACCATTTGCAAGTTGCCTTGGATTCCTGTTCCTTATCCACAGGTCAAGTTTGTCTCTTAGCAACCCATTTTGAAGTTGGAAGTACTCAAAGCTCCCTAGGAATGAATACAGCAAAATGGAGGGAAATATGAAAGTTACTTTGATGTGGGGAAGTGTGGATGCTGGGCATGTGCTGGATCTCAAAATAACGGGGAGCCGGTGAAAGGTATAGTAGGAGAAGAAATGTACCGTAGGGAAAAAATGTACAGTAGGAGACTTGATAGTTCAGTAAATCGAATGTTCCTTTCTCCCTGCAGCTGGAAATAGGAAATGGTTTCAAAATAAATTAGGCACTTCTAGAAGATTGCCTACTATTTGTTATTATAGAAAAGAACAATCCAATATGAGAGATGACTTTTTAAAGGATGCAAAGAACAGCTGTAAAGCTAAAATTTAAGCCGAGTAGTCACTACCTCAGCCTCCTCATCTGTTTTGATGTATTCATTTGATACATCTAGAAGGCCTGTATTGTGTCTTTTTAATCAATTAATCCATTGCTTAGTATTGTATTAGATTCAGGTAACCTTTTAATACTTATATTTTTATTAATTTATTATGTTTAGTAAAAACCTATGTGCTGCATTGTTTTCAGGCCCTGAAAGTGTTTTAAGCATGGATTTGACATCGAAAGATTTGTTTTCAGTTACTCTGCCAGCAGTGTTGAAGCTGGAAGAAGAAAGAGAGACTGTGGACAGAAAAGCGGTGATGAGGGTCTTCTTGTACCTGTCCCATGGAGGCATTGTCACAGCCTGTCTGGTTTTCTATATACTTAACAAATTGTTACAAGCTCGGCAGCTTCCAGCAGCATACATTTATTATCTCATAGCTTTTGTGCATCAGGAGTCTAGGAATAGCTTAGCTGGGTTCTCTTCCTTGGGTTCAGGTCTCTCACAAGGCTTCAATCAAGGTATGGGCTGGGTTTTGTTCTCGTTTGGGGGCTTGACTAGAGAAAATTTGTGTTTCCAAGCTCTTGTAGATTATTAGCAGAATTTATCTATTTATCTGTTCTGCAACTATAGTGCTGAGAACTCAGTATTTTTGCTGGTTGTCAGCCAGAGGCTGCCCTCAGTTCCCTGCCACATGGCCCTCTCCATAGGCACTTTGTAATCTCTCAGCTCACTTCTTTAAGGCCAGCAATACAGAGAGAGACTCTTTGAGTGAGACTACTAGAAGTTTTACACAATGTGATGTAATCATAGAAGTGACCTATTTTGACAATTCGATTCGTTAGAAGCAAGTCATGGATCCACTTTCCCCCTCCTCCCCACACATACACAAGGGAAGAAGATTATACAAAAGGGTGAACACCAGAAGATGGGAGTCACTGGGGGTCACCTTAGAGTTGTTAATGTAAGTTAAAATGAAGACCAGGCCTGAAGAATATTTGAGCCAGTTAGGCTTCATCATGGCCTTAATCTTCATTAAATTGTAGATAGATCATTTATAAATGAGACTTGATGAGTTCTTTCTTATAAATGCCTATATTAAAGAAAAACAGATCTTAAGCTCAACCAATAAGAAGGAGTCAACGAACTTTGCTTTACTTCTGGTTCCTCCTATAAAAGCCTCTGCCTTGTGTTCCCTCAGTAGAACTCCCTCTGGTCTGTAGCTGCCTGATTCATGAATTGTCATTTGCTCAAATAAACTCCCTAAAATGTTACTGTCACTCAGTTTACTGTGTAAGAGCCTGTCCACTAGAAAGAGCATTGGAAGACAGTTATTTAAGGAAAGCCTGAAACACAGCTTATTTCCCTTCCTATCCTTATTGCCTGGTACACGGTAACTAATGAAAAATAAACTTGATTGGGCTTGTTTGCTGATCACGCATGAGGAGCAATGGAGTATGTGACAAGAAAGCATGAAGGATGACTTCAAGGTTTGCAGCTGTAGTTACTGAGTGCTGATACCGTTAACCAGGACAGGAAAACAAGTGGGAGAAATGTGGGAGGTTAAGGAGATAACAGGTGTTGTTACTGAATTGTGTCCCCAAAGTCCATGTATTAGACACAACCCCCACTGTGACAGTGTTAAGAGGGTGGGAAATTCTATTATGGCAATTGAAAGGTGGGGTCTTGAAGAGGTGATTAGACTGTGAGGAGCATGCACATGCAAACAGATTAATCCATTGATGGTTTAATGGTGGTCACGGGCGTGGTTCTGAGGGCTTTAAAAGGAGAAGGAGGGAGGAGTTAGCTTGCTATCTCTTGTTTCTGCCTTTCTCACAATGTGATACCCTGCATTGCTGAGATCACCACCAGAGAAGGCTCTCACGGTAAGTGTTCCCTGGACATGGACTTCCCAGCCTCTGAACTGTAAGCAATAAATATCATTTCTTTACAAATTACCCAGTTTCAGGCATTTCTGTTATAAGCAACAGAAAGGACTAATACAACAGGTTAGCTTTGAGACACTATCTATGTGAAGGAATCTTGCAGAGCAGTTTTTTTTTTCTTTTTTGTCTTTTTTACTGACCGGTAACGGGATCGCAACCCTCGGTGTCG
>NW_007728769.1:69134-70416 GCF_000696425.1 Galeopterus variegatus | reverse complement strand
GCAGGCGCGACACTGAGGGTTGCGATCCGTTGCCGGTCATGAAAAAAGACAAAAAAAAAAATTTAAGACTTCTTATGTCCCTAAGGTCTAAGTGTTAAAAATTTCTTCTGGGTTAAGTTGTTTGTTACACTTAGTTAACAACTGATCATACTAACAAACAATACAAATTCCAGTCAATACTGAATATAAAAGAAGAATTGTATTGGAAATACATCTTTTAATGAGATGATTGAGGCTGGTTTTCTTTTTTAATTAGCTCATGAATCAAGGATAAAAAATACTTTTTTTCAGAATGAGAGATGATGCAGCATCAATTCCCTGTCATTTTTCTGTTTTAGGGCAATGTTACTCAGTTCCATGGTCACCTTTACAGTTACAAGCCAAAGATCACATAACAATTTATCATCAAACAGATTTTTAATGATGTGTTAGTGAACATGTTCATTAAATTCTCCTTCAAATGTGTTGAAAGCAAAGAATTGGAGACCACTGGATTTATCTTATAATAGTCAGATCAGGATAGGGAAGGGTTATGCTTTTCTTTTGTTAAAAGGGAGAAAATGGGGGGTGGGGAGGGTGGGAAAAGATTGGCATAATGCTGACTGCAGGCTCTTTCTTGGCGGATATGTTTTAGTGAAAAGCACATGTGGAAATGAAGGATCTGGAAATGTTTCCCTAGGAACTATTCCTGCCCANGAGGTGAGGCCTGAGATCTGCATTTCTCACAAGCTCCTAGGAGATGCCAACAGAGCCCCCCCAAACCACACTTTCCATAGTAAGGCTCAAGAGCAATGAACTGGAGATGTTTTTGTTTCCTTACTCCTTGAATTTTGAAAATCTACCCTCTTGCACATTTATAAGTTGACAGCTAGTATTTTTCATTGTGTTTAAACAGTTATAATGAATATAATTTCCAGTCTGTTGTTGCTATTCATATCTTAAAATAAAACAGTGAAATCCTTTTTTGAATGTATCCACAGGCCGATAGTGATTTGATTCCCATCATCATCCATTTAACAATATACTTGAGCAAGTTTTTCTTATCCAGCCAAAGAAATATACAACATTCCCTTTTCTCTCTGAACTCTTTTTCATTCTACATTTCCTGCAAAATTTCATCCTAAAGTAATACTTCTTTGTGTTGAAAGTTTTTATTGATTATCTACTTAGCTACCACAAAAATATGCATATAAATTAAAATTTTAAAAATTTAAGACTTCTGGGCCGGCCCCGTGGCGCACTGCTACAGTGCGCCGCTTGGGAAGTGCGGCGGCGCTCCCGC
>NW_007728769.1:66232-67577 GCF_000696425.1 Galeopterus variegatus | reverse complement strand
GACAGAGGCTGGGCTGAAGGTAAAATGAGTGGATGTACAGACAGAAATTCATGCACATTAAGGCCTACATTGCACAGACCCAATTAATTCAGAATTTTGAAGGTAGAGTCGGGATCAAAGGAAATTTTGTCCTATATATGGAAAGAAGAAAAGTGGTTAGTAAACTGGTGCAGAACAGGCTTACAGAGAGGCTGAATAACACGTAGGACATTCATGTATACATAGGTAATTGATAAGTGATTATAAACTACTCTTATCTATTTGTTAGAGTTGATTCTCTGCCCTGCAACACTTCGTCAGCTTAATCCTAGTTACTCTGTGTACACAGTGTACTTAAGCGAACAAAACCTCATTCAGTATAAAAGAGCAAGAATGAAAGCCCTTTTATTCCATCTACCTATCCCTCTTCTGCATCTGAAGTGGCTACATCTGGGTGACTTTAGAAATTTCTTTCAATGCCAAGGTGTTTTGATTCTGTGAATCAGTCTCATTTTTAAGATGTGTAAAATAGAATGAATTCCACTTTTATTTTTTACTTTCGAACAGGACCTAGTCAGATACACTTAATTTATTTTTTATTTTAATTTTTGTTATTTTTATTTATACATATTTATTGGGTACAGAGTTGACTATCAGTATTTGTGTACAGCATGTGGTGATCAAATCAATATTATTAGCACGTTCATCATTACAAATCATAATTACTCTTGTGTCCCTTACCCAATTACTCCCTTCCCTCTCCCTCCCCTTTTCCCACCTTGGGTTAACTATAGGTCTGTTCTCTCCTTCTGAAAGTTCAGTGTTTTAGGGAGGCCAGGTTGGAAAGAGAGGGCACTAAGTCTGTGCTGGAACTCTCCTTATTTGTAACTTTGTCACCTACTGTCATTGACAAGAAAATGCCACAACCCAAGTCTGGGGAGTGGCTGCCTTAGCTGAACAAGTAAAAGGAAGACAAGCACAGGACTGCATGCCACATTCTAAAGCTAAAACACCGTTCTCGGGAAGAAAGCCTTATCTGTTTCTGACATCCCCAGATCCATTTTGTGCCCACCTCTGTCATTTCTTTGTGCCTTTCCCTTCTGGGCAGTAGGCTTTTGACTATTGCTATCTATATATGATCAAATACCTTGTGACATTTAAGCTTAAGCAGCAAGATATTTCTGAGAACAACTGTGTGGTTCAATATTTTCCATAGAACTAATAATAATTCTGCTGCCTTAAAAACTATAAAGAGCAACCGATTCCTCATGGAAAGTGTAGAGGAGATGGAATTTTCTCAGTACGGAATCACAGGGCTAGAATAGACCTTTCTATGTTCCTATAAATTCATCCAGCATGTTTTTTT
>NW_007728769.1:59476-65391 GCF_000696425.1 Galeopterus variegatus | reverse complement strand
CCCCAGCTTCTGTCCTATTTCTCCACCTCTGACCTAATATGCACTTGGACCCTTACCAGTTAAATAGGTTAGAAGCGATGCTCACACTCTGAAGCAGCCAGTCAGCAGGGAGAATAATCTAGCATCAAAACTCCATTTCGCTGCAAACCTTAAATGCAGAAAGGCAAAGCTGTTTTTTTGGGTTTTTTCCCCCCCAAATACGTCTTTTATCTTTTCTTCATCTGCCAAGGTATGCTTGGCATTATGTAGGGGCTTAATTCTTCAAATTGGGTGCAACATTTTGCATGTTTATGCATTTTTATCCATAGCTTTTAACAGAACCTGGAAGGGGAAATTTCCCCCCACAGGGAAAGAACCACTAATGTGAGGGGCTGGTTTTTCTCCACGGCATTGTCTGACTCTTAGGGTTGCCCTAGTGAAGTGCAGAAATCAGGGCACCTCCCACCCCCAATCTTTTGAGAGTTGGGAATGTCAGCCAAATGAATACTAAGTTTGCCCTCTGACATGTGTTCCTATGGAACTACTATCCTCCCCAGCAGAAGGCAATCTCAATTGCATTTTTCATAAAAAATCTAGTGCAATAGTTTTTCAAGACCTGCTATTAACTGGAAAATCCTGTCTATATAATCTGGTATTCATTCACTAGTACCTAACTACTGCCACCTCCCCCAACATTTATTAGTTCCTCACTATGTGTCAGTCACCATGCTAAGCACTTCATGAGCATTATTTTGTTTGGTCCCATAAGAACCCTATGAGTAGGCATTATTATTATTTCCAGTTGGATAGTGCCATTATTGATAAGAAAAATGTGAAACAGAGAGGTAGGGACCTTGCTTATAGTCACACAGCTAATGTGTGATTAAAGCCAAACTCATATTCAGACAACCTGTTTAGGAAACCTATGCTCTGGTTTATCAAGCTGTCCCTATCACTTAGGTGACAACTCTAATGGTTTGCTCAATGTACCAAACCAATGGGAAAAGAGTTAAGTAATCACAAGCCTGGACTAAGGGAGTGGGCACTGGGCGGGGATCCTGGGAGTCTGTTTCTCTGTATCCCTACGGTCATCAATATCTGCAGCAATATGGGGACAGTTATTTAATAGTTTTCTGCTTTGTCTTTTAAAACATAGGAATTTATTATTAATTTATTTATTTATTTACCATTGAAGTTAAAATAATAGATACCAAGAGCTTTGATCAAAGAAATAATAATTATTATAATGATAATGCATCTATAGATTCAGAGTATAGGCCTAAATGCAGAAAGGTCTCAGGTTTTCTTGCAGAGAAGATCCCTTTGTCAGTATTATCAAGCATGATTCTTACTGTCAAAAAGTGAATTTTAATCTTTACTCCAGGTTTCTGCCATTTCTCTGTCTTTCCTCTCCCTTCGCTCCCCTCATTCTTCTCCCTCCTCTCTTCACCCCTCTCCTTCCCCCTTTCCCCTTCTTTCCTTCCCTCCCCTGCCTCCCTGACTTGGATTACAAAGGCAGCACTGTGCCTGGGAGGGTGCTGAAGGGGTGTAGTGAGAGATGAATACGAGGCCAGATGAGTTGTAACAAATTCGGTCTCTTTCTGCAGCTGCTGTTTGGAAAGCAGGCTTCCTGCCATTCTGGGGCTGAACCTGCCAAATGCCTTCTACTGGGCTGAGCCCCAGGACTTCAGCCACGGACTACTTTCTATGGCATTTCCAAATGCAGTCCCTCAGCTGTGCTGCAGGCAATAAATATCTCTTTCTGTAATAGGAAAATGGGCCCATGAAATCTATCCGTACATCTTTCAGAGCCTCCACTTGGCTGCCTCTTTATTTTTACCCAAATTGCATTATTGCTCTTTAAGATAGAATCTGGAGATATTTATCAAGTGCCTGTATGCCAGAGTTCTGGGTATTTGAATATTCTCAAATTCTCCAAGGGAGGGATCAAAGAAAATTGTAGCCAGAGGACTGATTAGCAAGATAGTATGGGAGATATATTTCTTTCCTAGAGACTGTAGCCAGCTTGACTCACATCATTTAAATTTACTAGCCCTTTAATATTAAAGATAATAACTCAAGGTCTTAAGGTTAGAAAAGTTAGATTTATTTTCTTAAAATTAAAGGGTAGAACTAGGGCCACTACATAGAGGTAATTTAATGTGGCAGATAAACCAAATAATAAGAATAATAACAATATTGACTATTATAATGTATTCATGTTTTGTGGGCCAGGCAAAATGCATGAAGCTTCTCTCTGTACCTCATCTCATTTAATATCCAAAAACAGGCTGGCAAAATAGATCCTGTTAGCTGAATTTTAAAAATAAGTAAACCAATGCCAATAACAATATTGACTATTATAATGTATTCATGTTTTGTGGGCCAGGCAAAATGCATGAAGCCTCTCTCTGTACCTCATCTCATTTAATATCCACAAACAGGCTGGCAAAATAGATCCTGTTAGCTGAATTTTAAAAATAAGTAAACCAATGCTGAGAGACTTTGGCCTTCTGTTTTTCCTCTTAATATTCTGCAATTTAAATTGACATGCTGAAAAATAGGCATTCTCATACACTGTTGGTAAAAGCATAAATGTTATAGTAGTAATTTTACAATATGAATCAAAATTGAATGCAAGCATAACACGACCTTTTTCAAAAGGAGGATATATATCTATACTTATGTATTTGTGTGTATATACGTATATACCCAAACACAGTTATATCTATTTTTTTATTTGGGTGAAATTTATGGAAGGACACACATAGTTATCTCTAAGGAATGATACTGGAAGATGAGGGAGAGAAAGAAGGCTTCTATTTATAACTTTATGTTCATCGAGACTTTTAAAAAAAAAAAAACTGACAAAACAAAGGCAATTTTTTTTTCTTTCTCTCTCATTTTTTTTGCTGGCCAATACAGGGATTGAAACTTGGACCTTGTTTTTATCAGCACCATGCTCTAATCAACTGAGCTAACCAGCCAGCCCAAACTTTTGATTTATTACTTTTTACCAAGATCATATATTACCTTTACATTATAAAAAGAAAAGCTAGCTTAAAATGAAATAAAAATGAACATAATTTTTGACTCAGCAATTATATTTTTAGAAATTTATCCTGGGGAAATAACTAGGCAATTGTATTCAATTATCTGTAGAAGAGTATTCATTGCAGTGTCTAGAAACACCTAAGTTGACAGATGTTCACTTAAATGAAATATGGTACATTCATAAAATGGAATGCCATAAAACAAATTTTAAAAAACCCCAAATATATCTATGCCTATTGACATCAAATTCCCTGTAGCCAAAACCCACCAGGAACACACCTGCAATTGAACAAGTTAGATTGATTATTCATTGCAGAGAGGGAGAATAATAAAATAGAGAACCATGAGGCATATCAGTAAAAAGGTGTCAGAAAGGACTTATCGGGGATATGGTCTTGTGTCAGGTGGTTTTGGGGAGGGCATGAGGAAGTGGGGCTTGGATGCTGTCAAGCATTGGGGGCAGTTCCATGAATCTTAATAAATCTTATCTAGCAGGAGGACAGACCAGAGTGAGAATAAAGCTGTAGTTGATAACAAAGCAGCAGTCATGCATACTAGTCAGAAAAGGGGGTGCCTGGATATTTTTGTGGTGTCTTGGACAGTGTTCACATTTTGTCTGTGTTTGGATGTGATTACAGAGATGTCTTGTTTTTGTCTTGATCCATCATGGTCATGCAGTGGCCTTGTCTGATATTGATGTTCTGTAAGATTCTTTGTGTTTAATAGAAGAACATAGACATCTAGCTAATAGTACCAGGCCAGCTCTCAGATGTTAGGGGCTGCTTTGAGCCTTCTCAAAAGACATTCACATTATATTCAGGAAAAAAAAAAAAAGCAAATTATAAAACAGTACTTATGATGCAATTTAATTTTTAAAATATCAACAAAAACGTTTGTTCAGACATATAGAAAAGCTTGGAATACTATGTTGCTGCTTATCAACAATGATTTTGTTGAAGGTTAGATTATGGGAAACTTTTACTTTCTACTTTCTGCTTCTCTGTTTTGTTTGAACTTTTTTATAATGAGCATGTATTATTTTTACAATTAAAAAAGCAATTAAAATATTTCTAATTTGAAAATTAAAACTAGATGTCTATCTAAGTTAGCATAACCTTGTTCCTATCCACCCAGTGCCACGTGGTGAATATAATCTCTTTTCCATGCTGTCTCTCTCCCATGGGAGAGTTTTGAGGTAAAGCCACACCTTTGTTTTTAAAAACAGGTGATGGCCACAATTTGAGCTATATTTCATCATTAGGGAAATAGGGATGGGGAGCTGATTTGCATTTCCATAAACAAGGCAGCCTCTAACTTTCTCCTCCACTCCTACTTCCTCATCCCTCAGGATAGAGTGCTACATACCCATGCAAACTGCTAAGAGCATGCTAATAGTAGAGCCTCCGTTGTGGTCCCGAGCTAGATAGCGCTCTGGCTCTCAGAAGTATCCTGGTTTGGATGATGGGTATGTAGTCTCTCTAAGAAAGGCTTCCCAGAGGACAGATGATTGGGCTGAATGAGTTGACAAGTGTGGAGAGGGTTGGCTGGGGAGGAAGAGAATACCAGCAAAAGCAGAAGCATGTGCAAAGGTCGGTGATGGGTTGGAATGGAACACATTTGAGGAACTGAAAGGCCTGTGCAGCCAGAGCGCAGGAGGAGTTGGGGGAATATGGTAGAAGATAAAGTGGGAAAGGAGATTTAGGAGCTGACTATGTGGGGCTTGCAGACCTTGATAAGTATCTTGCAGACCAAGATAAAGTCTGGACTTTATCTCGAGAGCCATGAGAAGCCACTAAGTTGTTTTAAGTAGGATGTGACATGACCAGGTTTGTATTTTGAAATGGTTCCATTGTCAGTAGTGAGGAGAGGGATTGTAGGGCTAAGAATTGGTTCATGGAGGCTGGCTAGGTAGTTGTTGCTGGGTAAAAGTGATGGTGCCTTGCACTAGAGTGATAGCAGTGGGGACGGTGATAAAGGGACCGATTGGGTAGATGGAGTTAACATAGCACATTTTGAAGATTATAAACTGTATCTGTTACTCTAAGTCCTGGACAGAAAATGCACACATGAAAGAACTTAGGAGGAAATAAGAATGTCTTATAGAAAACCCAACCCTAGCATAGCAAAAGTTTGCCATGGTTGATTCCATCATCATCTTATCCAGGTGTTATGCCAGCCCCCAAACTGCATGTCACTGCCCCTCCCTCCCACACCCACGGAAGACACCACTGACTGATCATGGCACCCTCTCCTACTGAGCCCTGGCAGGGCCAAAGAACCATTTTCAAATCAATATTTCAAGCAGACTCTAAGAACTGTTTAAGAGTATCATGCATGGAAACGTCTTTCTGCCACCTTGCTTATTTAGGAGAGTGATTATTTCATGACTGCTCTGGCATGAAAAGAGAGCTCCCTGCCACTTTACCCTTCTCCCCTGCACCAGGTGATCTGAGCATTCGGATGGCATATTTGGAAAAGGAGAAAGAAAGCTCGTGGACACTCTGAACATATTCTACCTTATTTGGATATAGATGAGTCTAAACTTATCAAATGAGATTAAAATGAGATAAACCAAGGGGAGAATGAAGCATGTTCATTTTGGATTCAGGAAAAGTTTGCCATTCTAATGCACCTTCAGATTTGGTTGCCATGTAGGGGAATTTGCTGTTCTTTTGATCTTTTTCTCTGTTTAAAAAGACATACTGACTAGGAGAAGAACGGAGGAGGTGAAGCGCCCTACATTATTAGTGCGCTTGTGAATATCTGATATGCTAATAGGCAAAGTGGGTGGAATGGAATTGCTCTTAAATAAGTAAAAGACTTAGCATTCAATTACCTTAAAAAAATGGACTAATTTGGAGAGCTTCATTTAACATATTGCA
>NW_007728769.1:54124-58816 GCF_000696425.1 Galeopterus variegatus | reverse complement strand
AATAAGTAAAAGACTTAGCATTCAATTACCTTAAAAAAATGGACTAATTTGGAGAGCTTCATTTAACATATTGCAGGTAAAATCTAATTATGTGTTTTTTCGAGCTTTCTCTTGCTAATGTAAGGCCAAAGGGTCTTCAGAGTTTAGGTAGACCAAAGTCTCGTTTGGGGAGAGTCAGAGATATGGGATTCTCACATTTTGGAGACAGTAATTTAATTTTCCTAGAGATTTTTTGTTTCCTCAACATAAAAAAATAGTAATAGTGTCAGCCAGCCACGGCCTTGGGGATGACCCAGTAGGGAGTCACAGAATTTTGCAAATGCTCAACTCTGTCTCAAGGGAAAAAAAAATCTCCTTTCTACCTAAAAATCCCACCCTAAGAGACAATTATCCTAGGACTTTTGCTTCCCACAGAAATTGCTTCAGACAGCTCCCACTTTCAGACTCTCCGTCTCCCCACTGCCATCTTATCTCCTCTGGTTGTGCCCATGCAGGGAAACCCTTGCGTGGTAGCGGGTCAGGGCAAGCATCTGAGGGCACACCAGCCTCCAGCCCGTCCAGGCACCACTATTTATGAACTGTGTGATCTCTTCGAGTCTCACTTTTATATAGAAAGAGGATAGGAGTTGTTTTGAGGACTAAATGAAATGGTGCCTGTAAAGTGGTGCGCCTTAAGTGGGTATTAACAGCTGTCGTTATTGTTGCTATTATTATTTTAATCTGTAGGGGTTTGATCCAAGCCCAGCGCCTCCTGCATATGCCAGCCTCAGTAGTGCGGCAGCCATCCGCACTGGGCACTGTGGCAGTGGTGGCAGTGGTGGCAACAGTGGAGAAGGTGGTGGTGGTTGAGAGGGAGAGAAGTGGGTTAAGGGGTGGGGGCTGAGGCAGGAGGAAGGCGCCGTGGGAAGGAGAGGCTGGAGAAACACCTGGAATCAGGAAGCATCACACCGTTGAATTTGAGAGTTCTGAATCCGCGAGTCAGGAAGGTTTCTTGTCCAAAGGACAGTGTCAGTGGTGAATAGTAACTAATGACGTGAAATTCTCTTATAATGTCTAATCACACTGGAAACATAGTGTGACAAGGAGCTTTTGCCCTTGGCATTTAGAATCCTTAAAGGGTTTAATAATAAAAGCAACCATTTTGAACAATAGCGCTTGGACCACTTGAAATGCCTTGCAAGAAATGATTGCACTTAACCACGGAAAACGTTAACTATCTGACCATGCGGCGGCTGGTGTGCTTATCTCCACGTGCCCGATTAGACGATCACAGTTATTTGGTTTCTGTCAAATATACCTGAACTCTTAGTAAACACCCTGATTTATGTCTGTTGGGACTCAAATTAGAACCAACTTCAAATGAGAATGTAGCTGTTTAAGATCATGTGTGTGCATAAAAATATGGATCGTTTTTTAGGCCTGGAATAGTCACAAAATAACCACTTTAAGTTCCTATTACCATGAAACTAAGTTTAATAGGTAGTACCTCTGATTTCAAAGAAGTTATAATTTTCTTGCCAGGCCAGTTGCAGTAGTGATTAGGAACCAGACAGCCAGCGTTCAAACTCTGGCTCTGCCATTTACTGGCTTTGTTATATTGAGAAATTCACCTTATCTTTCTGTGCCTCCCTGGCAATAATAATGGTATTTACCTCACAGGGATGTTTTGAAGATTAAATGAGTTAATATGTGTGTAGCAGTTTGTCCCACATGCGACAAGAAGCAGGGATGGAGGGGGGATGCATTCATTGACAGAGAGTTTAGAAAGAATAATAAAACCAACTACAAGTCTGGTCATTTATTATCATCATGCAGCTGCAATTCTAAACAATATCAGTGATAAAATCCTCCTGCCTCTGGGTGGACTGCTGCCTCCACCCCCACTCTTAGTGCTTGGCACAGAAAGCTCTCAATGCATTGTCTCCTGCTACTATTTTTACTTGACGTTCCTGCTGTCACTACCTGCTCAGAATCCTTCTCTGGCTCCTTACTGCCTACAGAAAGGTGGTTCATGCTCAGCCTGCCATTCAAGGCCCTCCATATCTGATTCTGAAGTATTTTTTCCCAATTGTTTACCCACAAGACACTTTCTTTTAACTTTTAGGGAAATCAACAGGGAATTATTTTTCCCTGAAAACTTTCAGTCACATGCACGTATTCTTTCCCGTATCTTTTCATGACCAAAGAACACATGTTCTTCCAAGACCTAACCCAAATGAAACCAATTGCGAATTTCCCCACCAAAGTCATTGCTCTTGCTTAGCACTCTCCTAGCATTTCATCTCTTTTTCTCTTAGGGTTCTTTTTTCCTTCTTTCCACCTAGTTACATCCATACTTTCTCTCTCCCACTGCACTCTAAGTTCCCTGTGACAGAATCAAAGTCAAACTGACCTTTGATTTCTCACAATGCCTTGGACAGCACTTTACTCCTAGTGAATACTAATAAAGGCATGTTGAATGAATGAGTTGTGGGAGCTACTATGGAGGGAATTCCAAATCCAATCTTTCTAATGGGGGAGACTCATACTTTGCCATCATGATCATCATTCAACAAAAACACTATATGAGACAATTAGCCATATTATACAATTTATTTGGATCTTTCTAGAGATTTAGAAATTGGCTAACATGATAGGGAAAACCAGTTGTATAATTTGATATATAAAAAATTGGTTAAGGATGGTCATTCCAGTTACAAATATTGAGTGTGTATGTATAGAAAGAATACCCTAGAGATGGCTCTAGAAATAGAAGAAGAAATCATCCCTGACCTTAAGGAGCTTACAGTCAGGTTGGTGAGAAAAAAATATGTTAGAAAGTAAACAACACTTATAAAGCAACGTGTTAACATATGTACATAGGAATGTACACGTTTGCTGAATAAAAGTCTACATATTTGTGGAGAAGAGAAATTACTTGAAAGGATGGTGTGGTTTGGGGTGTTTTGGGAAGGAGGAAGCAGTGGGGCAGGGGCTGAGAGTGCTGGGTGCTGTCTGTCCCTCCCACCCCATCTGCTCTCCACCCTTCCCCACCCCACTCAGTGACTGCGAGGCTGACCTTTATGACTGCTGGACTATGCTCTCTTGCTTCTTTTGTGTTCGGCTAGTGGAGGCACTGGCAGGAGACTGATGTAGGTAAACCCCTTCCCTCTTCAGGAGGTCCCAGCTCCTGTTAGGCAGCTCGCTCTCTCAACACCTGTGGCTTTGGCTACTTCCTCAGGGTTCCTGTAACCACTCTCTTCCCTCACCCCTTCAGGGCTACAATGAGAAGTGATTTTTTGCTATTGCCAGACTTGAGGTGCTTCACCATCTGTGTTAGTCCATGTCTGTTGCTTATAACAGAATACCTGAAACTGAGTAATTTACAAAGAAACGAAATTTACTTCTTATAGTTCAAAGGTTGGGAAGTCCAAAGTCCAGGGGACACATCCAACAAGGGCCTTGTTCTTGGTGTTGACTTTCCACAGCAGCGCAGGGTGTCACATTGTGAGAGCTAACCTTCTTGCTCTCCTTTTAAAGCCATTAGAACTATGCCCATGACCAGCCATTAAACCATCAATGGATCAATCCATTCATGAGGGTACAGTCCTCACAATCTAATCACCTCTTACAAGCCCCAGCTTTCAAATACCATAATTGGATTTCCTACCTTCTTAGCACTGTTACAATGAAGATTAAATTTCCAATCATGAGCCTTTGGGGACACATTTAACCCATAGCTCCATTCCTTAATGGTGAGTTCACACTTACCCTGCCTAGACCTTGTAAGCAGTCCCTTTAGTAGACCCCCCTCAATTCCCCTGTGTGAGTGCACCATCCGCTTCCAGCTGGGACCCCAACTAACACAAGTGAGGAGGCTAATGCAGGGGTTCATTTCCAGAAACACTAATTGAACATCTTTTTGTGCCAGGCATTGTTCTAAGCACTGTGGATAAAATGAGATTAAAACAAAGTCTCTGCCATTAAGGAACTTGTAGTCTAGCAGGAAAGACAAACGTACAATGAGATGGCTTCAAATTAAGAATGGGAGTCAGAAGAGTGCATTGTGACAGGGTAACAAAAGGAAAGGTACTGATGAGAGAGATGAATAAAGAGAAAACCAGCTGTCTGACATTTTACTTCTTTTAAGAGTTTTAGAACCAGAAGAGATAATAGCTGTTTATCTGGACCAATGCCTTTATTTTACAGAAGAGAGATTGCAGGGTCTGTTGCATTAAGACGACCTGTGACAAAAAAGGAAGGGAGACCCTGAGTGCTCTCACTCCTAGTCTAGTGTTCTCTCTTCCCTTTTCTCTAGACTGTAGGCACTGCCGATTCTGATTCTGACTTCCACCTTGTGTCCTGCCCCCATTTCTTGGCTTCCTCCTCCTGAGCCATCTTTCACTGCAAAGCACTTGTGTATCTGGAGCAAGGAGGGTGAACTTATTGATTTCAATGTTCTCATTGTCACAGTGAGAGGGAAAGGTGAAAAGGGCTGAGACATATGGAGGTGAAGTGTGAGGTTAAGGACATAGCGCCAATACTAATCCACCAGGCCCAGAGGCAGTCTGCATGTCGCAGGATTTGAAATCTTCCCAAGCCTGCTTACTGTGCTTGTGAGCTCACTGGAGGCGCTCACCCCGCAGGTCACAAATAAACACCCCGTGTGGAGCTGATCCGTGCTTCCACCAGTGCCAGAGAAAGGCTCAGGTG
>NW_007728769.1:43679-53765 GCF_000696425.1 Galeopterus variegatus | reverse complement strand
CGCTCACCCCGCAGGTCACGAATAAACACCCCGTGTGGAGCTGATCCGTGCTTCCACCAGTGCCAGAGAAAGGCTCAGGTGCAGGTGAGTTTTCCACATGATATTTTAGGTGGTAGGAAAAGAACCTTCTTGTTTAAAATGACTTTGAACGTTACAACTTAATTTGCTTGGATGCTGAAGGACTAGTGTTATTCACATAAGTAATGTGAATGGTTCAGAGTTATCTGAAATATTAGGGTTTTAATAATAATAATAAATTCCATTTATGGAGTGCTTCCTACGTGGCAGGCACTGTCCTGAGGGCACCAAGTGTCTTGACTAATTTAATCCTATGAAGTAGACACTATGTTATTGTTGTTAATATTATTAGTATTTCCACTTTACAGATGATGAAACAGACATATGGAATGGAAATATCTTGCCCAAGGTCACACATCTTGTTAAGTGATGGAACAGTGACAAAAACCCAGGTACCAGGCTCCAGAGCCAGCCTTGCACATTATATTAGGATGTTTATAGTTGTCCAGAAGCTAGTGTGCTCTTTTATTTGCTTTTTCTTTGTACCCTTTTTATTTTTGGAGTCCCTACATTTCCAGGCATGCAACCTCTGGGAGCAGGATCTGCAACCCAGAACCTCAGGTCCTGCCTCAGTAAGTATCACAGACTTGAGTCAAGGATGGAGTAACATAACTTGGGAGGTTGGGCGGTGGGGAAGGTGGGTGCAGGGATGCCTGAACTTGAGGTGACAATGCTTAAGTCTTCAATGAGCTTCCTGACACAATGGCATTCCCTTTATGCTAAGGTGGCCAACTGTCCCAGTGTGTCTGAGACTGAATGATTTCCCGAGATGTGAGACTTTCCATGCTAAAACTGGGAAAGTTCTGGGTAAACTGGGATGAGTTGATCACCCTAATTTTGCACTGTTGGGGCCAGCTGAAGCTCACTGCCTTCCCAGACCCTGGAATCAACCTCAACTTAATTCAGTGTTTCTTATCACCCTGTCCACAGAGCACCTGCATCAGTCAGAGGCATTTGAGACCCTTGCTAAAACACAGATTCCTGGACGTCGCTCTAAACCTATGGAAGCATAGTATATGGGCAGGGTAAGGTGAAAGCTTACCATTAAATGATTAAGACAAGCCAGCTAGATGATTCTTATGCTCATAAACGTCCCCAAACTACTGACTTAGTCTCCAAGGAAATGATCCCAAATACATAGCTCAGGGGCTCTGCATCCATCACTGTCACTGCTGTGCTTGTGCTGACTTGGCGCTCAGTTATTGTCAGTGAGGTCTTGTTCTGTTTCTCAGTCTCTATTTGTACCTCAGTTTCCAAAACTGTACATCTAGTCTCTACTCCCCACTCTACGTCCTATTCCCTACCTTGAGTACCAATCCAGCTCCCCATTTTTTATGAGGCCAAGGCCTCACCCTGCCCTCTTTTGTTCTCCTGGAAGTCAGTTTCACTCCTGTAGATTTCCAGGCAGTCAACCTCTACTCTTTCTACGTCCAGCTTTCTGAGGCCACCTTCACATCTGCTGGTCAGAGTCAACGGGAGTTTCCATAATTCTTTTAAGAGTCTGTCTGTTATACTGTCAAATACTTTGGCTCATTTACATTGGCTCCAAAAACTAGCCCCATTGGAGCCTGTATCTACCTAAGCAAAACACACAGATATTTATTTAAGCAGCAAATTTTATCACAGCTAATGCAAAGGTAGGACTCCGTGCTCACCGACCTCTCTGCAATCTGGTATTCCACTAATGTCTCTGCAATGAAGTAGCAGCCCTCCACCCACTCCCTACATTTCCTGGAGAATGCTTACTCAGCTTAGACATCTCTCCTCTGAAATCTTGACCCCCCCCCAGGTAGGACTGTTTTTTCCTTTTCTGGGTCCCCACTCTACAATGGTAGACTCCACATTGTCATCTGTATCAGAGGCTGCTGAGATCATACCTCACAGCCCTTGCTGCTTCTGTTCACCTGCAGCTGTGGTGGATAGTTCTCCTGCAGGCCAGTGGCTTCCTAGAGGCTGCATCTCTCTGCTTCTCTGCCTAAGGGCTTTTTCTGGCCAAACTGCCCAGAAGTTCAGCCTTCAACCAAGGAAGAAGGGCATGATGGAATGCTCAGCACATGGCTCTTCACGTGCCCCACTGGAACTCAGTCCCCACTGCCCACATAATAACTTGTTCATTTGCATTTCTAGGATCACTTTCCAATAAACTACCTGTACCCATCCATGTTTTTTTAACAGGGTCTTCTTGTGGGGGAATGCAAACTAAGTCCCCATCTTTTACATATTGATAGATGGATATATTTATATCTCTGTCTCCTCTCAGACTAGACCTGATCCCTCTGTGAGGGATCTTTGTGTTCCTAATGTGCAGCCTGGCACTCACAGGCACTAAATCACTACCTGTATTATAAAATAATAAGTTTATCTACACTCAGTTACATAATGATGTCTCTGAAGCACAGTGAAATCTTAAAATATGACCTAAAGCAGTCATTGCAGTCCTACAGGAATTTTAATACAGTAAAATTCTTTAAAAAATTAGAAATCTACTAGGTTTCTACAGGAATCTTAATATCAACTCTCTTATTGGATTAACCAGGATATTTTATTGAACAAGATAAGAGAATTTATTGTATTCTTCTAATTGTTTTATTACACTTTGCCTAAATCAGGGTAAAATCTGGGCCTCTTCTTCATGGTCTATAATAACTATTTTTTTTTTTCCTTTTTGTCTTTTTTCATGACCGGCAATGGATCGCAACCCTCAGTGTCGCGCCCGTACCGGACCGGGACCGGCTACAGGATCGCAACCCTTGGTGTTGCCCCCGCTCCTCGCTCAGCCAGTGAGTGGCCGGTCTGTATGTGGGATCCGAACCCTCGGCGGGAGCGCCGCCGCACTTCCCAAGCGGCGCACTGTAGCAGTGAGCCACCGGGCCGGCCCTATAATAACTATTAAGCCTATATTGAAAAGTAAATCTTGATAGTAAATGATAATGCTGAAGAATGGTATGGAAAAATTGTTAATAATTTGAGGGCATCTTTTTATTGTTCTATTTAAATGTATTTTTTAATGTGTTACACTCTGAGATGAATTCAAATTAGTTTATTCCCCAAGGACTACAGTCCTTAAATATCTTCGATTAGAGAACAAATTCACTCTGGCAATTGTGTGTCATTTTGTTAATATTTTCAGAAAGCTGGCAGTTCTTCTGCAATATTATTGAACCAATAATTTATTCCAATTTCCATCTGGTATCAGTAAGCAAGACATTTGACATCAGTGAGCTCTTCTTTCATCATTTAATTTTTTTTTTCTTCAAAGTTATGCACATTTAGTTGCTTCAGCAGTAAAAAAACACAAAGCCTGAAGAATTATGACTATGTCACTTTGTTTCTAGCAAAATACCAGGAAGGATTGAAGGAAAATGAAATGAACTAAAATAAGATGCACTGACTGACCAGAGAACAAGTTTTAATAAATAGTTATGGTTTAAAATGTAGTAATTTCCTATTTGTCATTTTTGCTCTGTATCAGAAGAAGGGATATTATAGTCACAAGCACCATGAAAAGGCTGAGCTTACAAGAGCGTTTTTCAGTAATGTGTCAGAAACACTGATGTCATGAGATATTATTTTAAACAAATCACTCTAATAATCACATATCATTGAGATTTTGGGTACCCTATTTTTCATTAAAATATATGAAAAATATTTTAATATTTTTTCTATATAAACTTTATAGACTTACAACAGCTGAGGATCTAAATTGCAAAGGACTTTTCATGAAGAACATAAATGTTAATATGGGACTTTTCGACCAACTCTAAAAAATAGCAAGAAACTCATTATTTTTACAGTACACTGTACCAAAAAAAAAAAAAAAAAAGCCTAGCATCATCATGATGTAACCAGTTAGATAAAAAAACAGATTAGTTATTAAGGAATACTGGGGTACACATTTATTGTACCAATTTTGATTGACCTTGACATTGCTCCTTTATTATATTTTAAGCTCCTCAAGAGCAAGATATTTACATTTCCCTTGGTGAATGCACATGAGAGAATTTCAATGATCTTTTGAATGGATATTTTCTCTTTAAATATATACATATATATACATCTAAAAAGTAATTGTGAAATCTTTGTGAAAGGACAAAAATAGAAATAGGACATTGTGATTTATTTCAAGTCACAAAACCATCTTCTAAAGCAAACATTTGTCATAGATGTTTGGTTTTCTTCAAGAAAAATAGATTGCTCTGTACAAACAGATGGTAAAGCCTGAATAACTAAAGACAACATATTCCAAAAGTTTACATTTTGTCAATGGATCTAAAGGTAAAATAATAAAAATAATAATTTTCTTTCTTGTAAAGAGCTATAATCTTCCTGCTTGCAAAGTTCCTGAAAAGTTTAATTCATGTGGGGTGTATGTGTCATGTTAATCTTAAACCAGTGTGTAATTCCACGCAATCCTTTTCTTATGGTTATTCACATACTCTACTACATAGTTAGATAGAAAGTCTTACTGTAAATTCAGCCCATGCATTGAAGTTCTTGCATCAAGAAGAAAAGTTAACCAATTATAGGGGAGATTGATTTCTAAACCCATATAGTCAGATAATATTTTGATAGTGTTTTGAGGTTTTAAACTGGACCATCCTTTAAATGGACTCTTTCATGATCCATTTCCTTGAATAAATTCTTCCCTTACTTAATCATAAGCATTAGTTGCTCCAGATAAGGGGGGAGTATGGCAGAAAAAGTCCTCAAAATGTACTCGAAAACAAAGGCTTTTGAGTCACAGAAACCTGGCATTAGCTTCAAAAGTAGAAGCCCTAAAGGATTCAGAGTGTAAAATTTATGCAATAAACAATAGATAAGATCAATTGAAATACAGGATGCCCCCAGCATACTTAGTTTTAAATTGGGATTATTACAGTGTGAGCTGGACTCTCTAGCTTCAAGCAAAGCAGTTGACAAAGCTTTACACAATATCCTTGAGGAAAATGTCTGCATAGGATAGTGATTTAGAGGGATTCAAAAGTTGATTGGCGTATAGTTATCAACTTTGAGTCCGGTTGCTAGTGGCATTCTGTGTGTCTCTGTTTTGTTCAATAATTTGGATAATGATATGGATAAAATACAGAAGGGTTTGCCAATCAGGTTTGCAGGAGGATTGGAACTGGGGGTGGGGAAGATAGAAATCATGTTAGAAAATGCATGGCAGATTTAAACAAAACCAGCCAGAGAGGCAAACTGGACCAAATTTAACAAGATAAAAATATACGAGGGTAAACATAAAGACCTATGTTTAGGGTAAAAACAAAACAGCAACAACACATTCACTGCACAAATGAGGGGCTGGCAAGGCCTGCCTGTAAAAACGTTTCTGTTAACAAGATTTGGGGCTCTGAGTCAACTTCATGCTCAAGCTGAATGGGTGGCATTTTTCCAGAAAAGATAATATTTCAAGAGGATGGGAATGAACACACTGTACTTTGCACTGGCCAAACTATACCTGGAAGACCGGGTTCAGTGCTGATTTTTATCTTTCAGATAGGTTATTCATGAACTGTAGGACATCTAGGGCATGTGGCTATATTTTATATTTAAAAAACATGTTTTCGAATTTCTCTTATATGCTAGGTACTGTCCTAGGTACTAGGGATATAGTGGTGAACAATAGCTAAACACATGGAGTTTCCGGAAAGGGGATGATTAATCTGGAGATGAGATGGGGGTTCTTGTTAGCTGACATCATTTGAACAGCTGACATGTGGCAAAAGAATTAGCCCAATATTGTGCGGCTCCAGGGGGATTAGGCAAAAGTTATAGGGAGGCAGATTTCAGTTACAGCATCTGTTCACAAGTGAAGAGCGTGGCCTTGGGTTAGAAAGTGTCTTGTCATATTCCAGCAGAGGCAGAAGTGCATCTGCCAGGATAAATGAAGTAATGCAGAAAACACGTAGCCCAGTACCTGGGCATGTCACAGGTGCTCACTCAATGGAACAAAATAGTCGTATAGAGGATTCTTCTCTCTTTTGGGAGTGTGTGATAGATGACTCTAGAATTTTAGAGAACAGAGACTCTTACCCATATTTTTATCTTCTGTGTCCATCACTGAGTTTGGCATATGGTTGGTGGCTTTTAAGTATCTAACAAATAAATGAGAAGTCTGTATCTTCTCCAAGGTTGTGAACTCCCTACACCCTCATAATGTATGCTATCTGCTTGTGTAGAATTGCTTGCTTAACCTAAGTAACTCCATTTTATCCCCTGTCTGATCTGCAGACTACCCCACCCCCCCCGCATGTGAAACTGTTGACCTTATCATAGAAACAAAATCCCATCCAATTACATGGGAACAGGAACCATACACAATGAAAAGTTGTATGCTTGGTTGTTCTAATGGCTCATTCTTGGCTTCTGTAACATAGCCCCCTAGTTTGCTTTGTGCACTTAGACAAACCCGTGTGCCAATGGGATGTAGTTTTTGCCTTTAAAAACCCCACAAGACCAAGGCCCAATGCTGCTCTTCCATGGATGCTCCTTGGGAGATGGTCGCTGGCCAGCTGGAGTGAATAAACTGCCCTTTTCTGCACGAGTGGCTTGTAAGTGCATTCTTGCGGGAGGGTGCCTCACAACAGTTGTACGTTAAAAATTATGATACTTAAAATGTAGCATTTAGAACTCAGAAATCATTGTTTCCTGTTTGGTTTTCAGTGGCAATGTGATTTGATAGTACATGTTTTTCATCATCATCTTCCCCCAAGTTACTTAAAGAAAATCTCAGTTATCCTCAGGAGCACACAAATTTTTTGTCATTTCATAGAATGTCAACATTCAGTGGCTTGTGGATTTATTGAGAACTTACAGAGTATCCATAATTTTATTCCCCAAATCAAGTAGGAGCCTTTCAAAGCCCAGATCATCCTGTTATAATCTGCATTTTTCTAATTTACACAATTCATCTTTCTCCTCATTTATAAAGTCATCTTACTTCCAGAAGATTCTCCCTGCTTATCTTTCTTCTCAAAATGGATATTATTATTCTCAACACCCATCCTAACCATACTTTTCTCTCCCTAAACTCATTCTGGAAATAACTGATTATTTCCAGTTCTCTCACAAGCTCGACAAATGCATCCATGTTTAAAATCCTAAGACTCCTGTCTTGTCTCTTGAATGCTTGCTATGTGCCAGGGGCCTTATGAATCTTATCTCTTTAATGCTCAGGACAACTTCATCATGTTGACAGCATTATTCCCAAGTTACAGACGAAGGAACGGAAAGTCAGAGAAGGCAGATAATTTCCTCAGTGCTACTCAGCTCATTAGTGAAGGCACTAGGATTTGAACCTACTTTTGTATGGGCTATTGATGTTAACTGGAATTTTAGGTTGAATCTATAAACACGCAAAAAAGAGAAATGGAGAACTGAGTTTTGTTCTGAATAGAGTTTGTCTTTGTCAAAAAAAACTGCATAGCTCCTTACTACAATTAACCATAAACAGTGAGAGATTTAAAGGCTGATATCTCAGGCTGGCTGATTAGCTCAGCTGGTTAGAGCACAGCCTTATAACAGCAAGGTCACAGGTTCAGGTCCTTGTTCCACCATACAGGGTTAGGTGTCTCCCTACCGATCAGACTAGAACCCCATCTTCCAGAGGTTTGAGGCCAACCTTCCTGTTTTAGGACACAGAGTGGTGCACTGACTGGTTATCAGCCCAGTGAGGACCAGAGGCCAGACTGTTAGATTTTCAAACTATTCCTGGAGAACTTTGAATGAAATCATAGCTATTTTCCCCTGGATGGAAATTCTACTCAAACCTAATACCAAACAGAAGGGATACATTTTGATAGTTTCAAGCTAAAAAAAAAAAAATCTTGATTTAAGATCAAGCATGTGTTTATAAAGCATTTCTGAACCCCTTGGAGCAAAGTACTTTCTAAATAAAAGTTTCATTTGGTCTTTCTAAAATGTTTATTTTAGCCACACATCATTTTCATAAAATATTTACACACATTCTAATAGCAAACATTTATATTAATATGCGCTAAAGATCTGAAATTTACTTAACTATAATTGTTTGCTTTTCTGGGTCCAACCAACAGGATTTCCAGAAATCCAAAAGAGATAAAGGGATTTCTTTACAAAGCCTGTTAAAGCATCAGATAGGAAATTGGAAAGGGCAATTCTAAAATAAGGCTCATTTAGAATAAAAACTTTCTTAAGATCTTGACTTAGAGTCTACACTAGCTCAAACACCTGCAAAATGAGCAAATAGGATGTAATTTCCCCAAGACATTATGCCAGAATCTCGCTAAATTCTTTTTCCTGCCAAGGACTCAGTTAAGGCTTCAAAGGGTGATGCACAGCAGGTTTTAGCAGTTTTTCTGGGTATCGAAGAAAGAATAGATTTAGGAAATGCTGTTTTATCAAAAGAAAACAGATAAGGAGTTGTCTTCTGCCTCCATTAGAGATGCTTCTGGAAATGTCAAAATATTCCAAATGTTGGTAGCAAGGCTTGAGGTAGCTATATTTTGAGTAGAAGACAACCCCACCTGGTCCTTTGAGCTTATTTTGAATAAAGCTCCTGGGAAATCATAAGGCACAAGCTCTTTATGATAAAAGGAAATCTCACTGCTGGAAGCCTCCCAGGGAAGCGGGAAAAGCCTCAGGATGAGACCTTCAGGAATTCCAGGTTCATCCTCCACCTTTGCCACCTGTCAGAAGTGTGACTTCAGTTAAATAATTTACCTGGCCGGGGCCTCAGTTTCTCCCTCTGAAAAAGTAGGGTAGGGACTACTTCTAAGTCTTCCCTAGTGTTCTCTTGTCAATGTCCTTTCCTGGGTGTTAGCTGTGACTCTTACCCAGACTACTTCTTATGAATTTCCCTACCAGAGGCCCTTATCCTTATGAGATATGGCTTCTATCTACCCTTGTAAATGATATTTATAATGCAAGAGGCACACGTATAAATTCCTCATCTTTTTAATCACTTTTCCTTTATGTTGGAAATCGTATCTGGTAAAACTTCCTTTGCCATAACCTTATCACGGTCTTTCTTTGCTCTCTTTCAGAAATGAAAAAGGGACCACGTGCCCCGCGGTGCCCACGCACAACCCAGCAGGTAGGCCTTACTGCCACTGGACTCCATCCCCAGCCTGGCTGAGTGTGTGCTTACTAGAGAGGCGCCCGGCCAGAGAAGCCCGAGATCCATGGAGAACACATGCCCCACGGTGCCAGGACACAACCCAGCAGGTAGGTCTCACTGCTGCTGGACTCCATCCCCAGCCTGCCTGAGTGCATGCCAACCAGAGAGGTGCCCCACCAGAGAGGCCCAAGATCCACGGAGACCACACACCCTGTGCTGCCAGCAGGCAATTCAGCAGGTAGGCCTCAGTGCCCCTGGACTCCTTCCCCAGCCCAGCCGAGTACACACCGACCAGAGAGGCACCTCCCCGGAGAGGCCCAAGACCTGAGGTGACCACACACCTGAGGGGCCAGTGGGCAACCAAGCAGACATTGAGGCAGCTGTGCCAAACTGGTAGCCCCAGCAGCATCCAAGCCAGACAATAGTGTCAAACCAGTGGACCATGAAATCCCTTGACACAATGACTAAACATCAAAGGAAAGATACCAGAAATATGAAAAACCAAGAAAGTATACCACCAAAAGGTAATAACTCTCAAGCTCTAGATCCTATAGAACAAGAAGCCCTTGAAATATCTGACAAGGAATTTCGAGTGATAATTCTAAGGAAACTAAATGAGATACAAGAAAACTCAGCTAGACAACACAATGAAATGAGGAGAAGTATACAGGACCTGAAAGAAGAAATGTACAAGGATATCAATGCCCTGAAAAAGAAAGTATCAGAGCTTGCTGAGCTGAAGAATTCATTCAATGAAATAAAAAACACAGCAGAGAGTTTAACCAGCAGGCTTGCAGAAGCAGAAGAGAGGACTTCTGGCCTTGAAGATGGGCTATTTGAAATAACACAAGCAGACAAAAAAAAGAAAGAAAGAAAGAAAAAAGAATTAAAAACATTGAAGAAAATCTAAG
>NW_007728769.1:39729-43366 GCF_000696425.1 Galeopterus variegatus | reverse complement strand
TCAAATCACCTATAAGGGAGCCCCAATCAGACTAACATCAGACTTTTCATCACAAACCCTAAAATCCAGAGAGGAATGGGATGATATATTCAAAATACTAAAAGACAAAGACTGCCAGGCAAGAATACCCTACCCCGCAAGGCTATTCTTCTGAAATGAAGGGCATATAGTATATTTCTCAGAAAAACAAAAACTGTGGGAGTTCACTACCACATGACCACCCTTACAAGAAATTCTCAAGGGAGTACTGGATTTGGTACCTGAAAAATAACTACCACTGCCATAAAAACTCAAGAAAAATCAAAACCCACTAGTAAAATAAAAATGCCAAAACAGAAGAGAAAAAAAAAAGTTTATCTACAACCGAAGGAACCAACAAATACAGAAGACAAACAGTAAATCAGAAAGAAAGGAACAAAAGACACTTTAGACATCCAATCAAAAATCAATAAAATGCTAGGAGTAAATCAACACTTTTCAATAACAACTCTTAATGTAAAAGGATTAAATTCCCCAATCAAAAGACACAGACTAGCTGACTGGATTAAAAAGGAGGACCCAACTATATGCTGCTCTCAAGAGACCCACCTCACCTATAAAGACTCACATAGACTAAGAGCGAAAGGATGGAAAAATATTTACCATGCAAACAGAAATGAAAAACGAGCTGCAGTAGCTATTCTTATATCTGATAAAATAGACTTTAAACTAAAAACCATAAAAAGAGATAATGAGGGCCACTACATAATGATAAAAGGATTCATTCATCAAGAAGACATAACAATCATAAATATATACGCACTCAGTGTCAGAGCAGCCAGACTTATAAAGCAAACTCTATTAGACCTAAAGAAGGAAATAGACACTAACACCATAATAGCAGGGGACTTGAACACCCCACTATCAATATTGGACAGATCATCTAGGAATATTCACTCTTCTCATCAGCACATGGATCATTCTCCAGGATAGGTCACATATTAGGTCACAAATCAAGTCTCAACAAATTCAAAAGTATTGGAATTATCCCATGTATTATTTCAGACCACAATGGATTAAAATTAGAAATCAAACAAACGAAATTCTGGAAACTATACAAACACATAGAAATTAAACAGCATTCTACCTAATGACATATGGGTCCAATAAGAAATCAAACAGGAAATCAAAAAATATATTGAAACTAATGAAAACAATGATACATCATACCAAAACCTGTGGGATACTGTAAAAGCAGTACTAAGGGGGAAATTTATCACATTAAATGCTTACTTCAGAAGAACGGAAAGATGGCAAGTGAACAACCTAATAGTTTACCTTGAAGGACTAGAAAAACAAGAACGATCCAAACCCAAAGTTAGCACACAGAAAGAAATCACTAAGATCAGAGAAGAACTTAATGAAATTGAAACCCAAAAATGATACAAAAGATCAATGAATCAAAAAGTTGGTTTTTTGAAAAGATAAATAAAATTGACAAAGCTTTAGAATGGCTAATGAAAAAAAGGAGAGAGAAGACCCAAATAACAAAACTTAGAAATGAAAAAGGCGATATTACAACTGATACCTCTGAAATACAAGGAATCATTAGAGACTACCATAAGCCAACAACTATAAGACAACAAATTTGAAAATTTGGACGAAATGGATAAATTTCTGGACACACACAAGCTACCAAAACTGAGCCAAGACAATGTAGAAAATCTGAACAGACCAATAACAATATAAAAGAAGCCTCCCAACACAGAAAAGCCCAGGACCAGATGGATTCACAGCAGAATTCTACCAAACATTCAAAGAGGAATTGACACCAATTCTCTACAAAGTATTCCAAAAGATTGAAACAAGGCAATTCTCCCAAACTCATTCTATGAAGCAAACATCACCCTGATACCAAAACCAGGTAAAGATACAACTAAAAAAGAAAACTACAGGTCAATATCCTTGATGAATATAAATGCAAAAATCCTCAATAAAATACTAGCTAACAGAATACAGGAACATATACGCAAAATTATACACCATGATCAAGTGGGATTCATCCCAGGGATGCAAGGTTGGTTCAACATGTGCAAATCAATAAATGTGATACACAATAAATATTGATACACATATCAATAAAATCAAAAACAAGTACCATACGATCATCTCTATAGATGCTGGAAAAGCATTTGTTAAAATTCAACACTCATTCATGATAAAGACTCCCTACAAGTTAGGTATAGATGGAAAGTATCTCAACATAATTAAAGCCATATATGATAAACCCACTGCCAATATCATCCTGAATGGGGAAAAGCTGAATGCTTTTCCTTGAAGAACAGGAACTAGACAAGGATGCCCATTCTCACCACTCCTATTCAACACAGTGTTGGAAGTACTAGCCAGAACAATCAGAGAAGGGAAGGAAATAAAGGGCATCCAGATTGTAAAAGATGAAGTCAAACTGTGTCTGTTTGCTGATGACATGATTCTGTATATCAAACAGCCTAAAGCCTCTACAAAAAAACTCTTGGAGTTGATAAATGATTTCAGCAAAGTTTCAGGATACAAAATCAACACACAAAAATCCATAGCATTTCTCGTCTCCAATAGTGAACATGCAGAAAGAAAAATCAAGAAAGCTTGCCCATTTACATAGCCACCAAAAAAATAAAATAAATAAAATACTTAGGAATAGAGTTAACCAAGGATGTGAAAAATCTCTACAATGAGAACTACAAACCACTGCTGAGAGAAATTAAAGAGGATACAAGAAGATGGAAAGATATCCCATGCTCTTGAATTGGAAGAATCAACATTGTGAAAATGTCCATATGACCCAAAGTGATATACAAATTCAGTGCAGTCCCCATCAAAATAACAATGACATTTTTCTCAGAAATGGAAAAAACAATCCACACATTTATATGGAATAACAAAAGACCATGCATAGCCAAAGCAATTCTGAGCAAAAAAAAAAATAAAGCTGGAGGCAGAACACTACCTGACTTTAAACTATACTACAAAGCTATAATAACCAAAACAGCATGGTACTGGCATAAAAACAGACACACTGATTAATCGAATAGAATAGAGAATCCAAAAATCAACCCACACACCCTATAGCCATCTGATCTCTGACAAAGGCACCAAGCCTATACACTGGGGAAGAGAGTGCCTCTTCAGCAAATGGTGCTGGGATAACTGGATATCCATATGCAGGAGAATGAAACTAGACCCATACCTCTCACCATATAATAAAATCAACTCAAAATGGATTACAGAAATAAATATACACCATGAAACAATAAAACTTCTTAAAGAAAACATAGGAGGAAAACTTCAGGAGGTAGAACTGGGCACAGAGTTCATGAGCATGACCCCAAAAGCATGGGCAACCAAAGGAAAAATAAATAAGTGGGATTATATCAAACTAAAAAGCCTCTGCACAGCAAAGGAACAATTAACAGAGTTAAAAGACAACCAACAGAGTGGGAGAAAATATTTGCAAAATATACATCTGACAAAGGATTAATATCCAGAATACATAAGGAACTGGAACAACTTTACAACAAAAACAAGTAACCCAATTTAAAAATGGGCAAAAGAGCTAAATAGGCATTTCTCAAAGGAAGATATATGAATGGCCAATGGA
>NW_007728769.1:24762-38895 GCF_000696425.1 Galeopterus variegatus | reverse complement strand
CCACACAACCATTACCCAGACACAGCCCAAGTCAGACTCACCTTCCTCACCTGCAGGGGTTCTCATCCTCGGCATTATTGAAATTTGGGACTGGATACATCTTCATTGTGGTGAGCAATCCTGTGTATTGTAGGGTTTAATAGAGTCTGATTCCGGGCCGGCCCGGCGGCGCACTGCTACAGTGCACCGCTTGGGAGTGCAGCGGCGCTCCCGCCGAGGGTTCGGATCCCACATACAGACCGGTTCCCGCTCACTGGCTGAGCGAGGTGAGGGTGCAGCGCCAAGGGTTGCGATCCCGTTGCCGGTCCCGGTCCGGTACGGGCGCGACACTGAGGGTTGCGATCCGTTGCCAGACACGAAAAAAGACAAAAAGGAAAAAAAAAAAATAGAGTCTGATTCCATTTTTGACAGTTGATTACTGACATCTTCCAAGTCCCACCACCTCGTTTCCTTTTTGCCCCACATCTGAGCAAACTCCAGAAAGCCTGGACATTCTCTCTCTTGGCTCTAGTAGGGAAGTTCAAATCTGGCAAATCAGGCTCATGGATGGGAATCTTCACCCTAGCTCACCTCCTAACCACAATAAAAACCAAGCCAGTCTGAAAATGAACCAGAAAGCCTCACTGTGTGAATAATAAACCTTTTATACCCTCTTCGTGTGCATGTGTCCTTATCTGTCTTAACATTAGAACCAAACTTTGAACACAGGATTTCCAGTAGCATCCCTGGCCTCTACCCACTAGATCTCTTTAGTATCCCCCTAAATTTTGACAACAAAAATGTCCCCAGACATTGTGAGATGCTACTGGGGGATGAAATCACCCCTGGTTGAGAACCACTGCTCCAGTGTATAAATGAACTTTTGCTAGGGAGGCTATTGAAAACGAAACTTAAGTTCAGTGTTCTGTGTCCCAAATATTTTTGTATGATACCCAGAAAAGACCTGTTGTTGTTCTGAATCCTCATGACTCAAGAGGATGGTAAAGATAGTCTCACAGGTTCTGTCTGATTAATTAGGACATCTGAGTTCCTACCTCCAGTCTGGCTGTGAAATCAGAGTGGGTGGTCTGGTGAGTAAACAGGCTAGAGGCTTAAAACTTTGATTGTTTTATTTATGGGGCACATTAGCTCCTTCAGAAGGCACATAAAATCATTTAGTCTCAGTAAAATTGGAAAATGTGCCAATTTACATTTGCCTGCCATTTGAAAAATCCATTTTATGAAGTGGGAGTGAAGCAGAATGGTGTAGTTGGATTTTAATCACTAGAATTTTGACCTCCCTTCTTGGGAGCTATTATGCTATTCTCAAGACTAGAAACTACAGGGAGCAAAAAAAGTAGAGATGGTTGAGCTAAAGCCGTGGCTTTCAAGTGAGTAATTGCTGAGAATGTGTTTGCTAACAACTTTAGACCACAGACTCCCACAATTTACTTTGGTTGCCTTAATTTTAAAATCCATGCTTGCACTAAAATACAGGCATGCGATGAAGTGGAATTGGGTTACACAATTATGTTAGACCCACCCAGTAGTTATTTTCAAATATCTATTTGTAGTACAAGAATAAGTCCCCCTCAGCTTTCATTCAGGGATCCATTTTTGTTCATGGCATGAATAACACTGTTTTTGTGATTTGAAGTTATAAACACTTCTATGTCAGCGGTACCATTAATCAAAAAATTTAAAAAGAGTATATTTTTAAATAATTAACTCATTTGTATAGTACTTTAATTTTGACACATACTGAGGTACGTTTCAGCTTTGCATATTTTGGTTTGGTCAGCTCAAGGTTGATTTTCTTGAAGAGAAAGTAGATTTTAACAGAGAAATTACTAACTCATCTAGGAAGAATTTGTCCTGTTTCTGGGCTCAGGTGCCAAGAACGTGCTGGAGAGAACATCAGGTATAAAGAAAGTGTAAGAGTTGGGACACAGCATGAAAGTCAGTTGCAGTGACTGACTTGGTGCAGTGTTACTAGGCAGGGTTTTCAAGGCAGGGTTCTTTTAGGAATGAGGAATGAAGCCTTCCTAAAGTTAGCAAGAAAATCAGTGTTATCACAGGGATTCAGACAGGTCTCTGGGAATCCAAGGACAGGACACAGAGCACTGCTTAGCCTCATGGGAACCAGAAAGTTTCCAGAATCCAGGCCTGCCTTTGCCACCATCTCTCAAAATCTTTTTGCCTCTCGTCAGGTTTGCTCCATTTTCTTGCTGCATTGTGAATTGTTTTTCTTTGGTAACTCCAAGATTATAAATGGTCCAAAATACTGGACTAAGGGCAGGAGTTGACATGACTTTCCCTTAACCTCACACAGTTACTGGCCTAGAGTCCCAAAGCCATGTTTCTAGGAGAAGAATCTGAGCATCTCAGTCTGAGCTATATGTCCACCCTTTTTCCTATCAGCTGTGGCTAGTGGGCCAACTTGTGCAGCATTATTGATGGGCAAGTGTAAGAAACCAGGTCTACTGGGCTTTCATTTTAAATAGGAAGGAATTGAACACCTGTGAGGTGAAGTGATTTGTCTGAGGTTATTCAGCCAGTTAGTGAATGGTAGACAGCAATGGAACTCAGGGCTCTTTATTACTCTACAGTCCACACTATATTTCCTTTCTAAAAAAATCATCGAAGGTGTGTTATATCTATCAAATCTCTCTAGCATTTCTCCCTAATTAAAGGGAAGAAGAACATTCTTAGATTGGGAAACTGAGGCAAAGGGTGACTTGTAAGTCATAGATATGCACCTATTTTTTTTTACATATTATTCAGTAATTTAGGAGGTTGTCAATTCAATTTTTTTTAAACAGCTTTATGGAGGTATAGTTTACATCCCATAAAATTCACCCATTTTGTGCACAGGTCAATGAATACAAGTATATTGGCAGAGCTGTACAAACATCACCACAGTTTTAGTGTATTTCCATCACCTCATTTACAGTCACTCCCCATTCCCACACCAAACCCAAAGCAATCACTATTCTACCTTCTGTCTGTATGTTTTTCTTTCTTGAACATTTCATAAAAATGAAATAATATACATTGTTTTGTGACTGGCTTCTTTCACAGAAGATGATGTTTTTGAAGTTCCTTCATGTTATAGCATGTATTAGTACGTAGTTTCTTTTTATTGTGGGTAATATTCTATGGTATGGATATACCACATTTTGTATCTCTATTTCTCCAGTTAATAGGTATTTGGTTGTTTTCAATTTTTGGCTATTGCAAATAATGCTGCTGTGAATATTTGTGTACAAGTCTTTGTGTAGATGTATGTTTTCATTTCTCTCAGGTACATACCCAGTAGTAGAATTGCTGGATTATATGATAAATCTAGGTTTAGCCATCTGAGAAACTGCCAAAGTGACTCCACCATTTTATATTCCCACCAGCAATGTTTGCAGGTTTCAGTTTCTCCACATCTCTGTCAACACTTGCTATTGTCTGTCTTTTTTATTTAAGCCATCATAGTGGATGTAAAGTGGTATATTATTATGGTTTGGAATTGAATTTCTCTAACTAATGCATATTTTCATGTGATTATTGGCCATATATCTTGTTTGAAATCCTTTGCCCATTTTTATTTTTTATTTGTTTCATTTATTTTTTTTGGCAACTGGCTAGTACAGGGATCCAAACGCTTGACCTTGGTGTTACACCACCATGCTCTAATCAACTGAGCTAACCAGACCTTTTTAAAATAGGCTACATGTCTTTTGATTATTGAATTGTAAGATTTCTTTATGTATTCTGGATACGAACCCTTTACTGGATGCTGTTTGCAAAAGTAAATTCAATGTTGGATACACAACAATAATTTAATTCAGTATATTTTGTACTTTTTGGCTATACAGACAGTCCCTGACATATGATGGTTTGCTTATGATTTTTTGACTTTATGGTGGTGCAAAGGCAATACACATTCACTAGGAAGTGGTATGATACTCTCCTGTGATGCTGGACAGCGTCTGTACTCTAGAGTAGTCACTGTGCTAAAATTGTTATAAAATCTTATCTCTGTCCTTGTGTGTATTTTACTTAAGCTAAGATGTATGGACAAAGTGCTGTGGAGACACAAAGGAAGAGCAAATTCATTCATAATAGATAATATAATTCATAATAATAATTTGTAATAACTATAATAACATTCAAATGGTTGTCAATTATGAAACTTGCTGGATGACAATGTGCCAAGTATTTTGCATATAAAATCTAATTTAATTCTAATACTAATTTTACAGAAAATCTGTCCCTACATTTTCTCATTCAGGAATTATGAGATCTGAAATTACATATAATTTTAAACCAATTCAGGATACATGTATATTGATTATCTACATACGAGTCACTGTGGATAACACTAAAAAGAAGAATGTGATCCTGACCCTTATCGGTCTAGAAGGAAAAGGATATATTCACAAATTACTATTTTATAAGGGCAGAATATTACTACTGATATACTTCAAATAGCTATAAAATAAAAAAAAATAATGGGGAGGAATGATAACTTATGAAGTTAGAGAAGGCTTCCTGTAAGAGGTAGTAATTAAGCTCTACACTGAAGAATGTAAATTAAGAAATGAAGCTCTACATGGAGAATATTCTTAAAGATAAAAATGAACATTGGTAAGTTGATAATTTATTGCTCATACTTGGACAGCAGGAGAGAGACCAGAAGTAAAGGGGACCTTATTACTAATTACACCGATGTGATGGGAACGAATGGGGACTGTCCTGGGAAAACTGGGACGTGTGGTCACCCTAGTCCACACACCCTAGGAAGGAAGATACCATATGTAGAGGAGACATGAAAAAAGCTCAAAGGTGGGAAAAGGGAAGTCCATCTAAGGGAATAACATTTGAAATGATGCTGCTATGCTTACCAGTAGTCTCATTCATAGGGGACATGTCTAATGGGCTCTGTCCTCTTCTACCTTTGTGAGTCACAAGTCCAATTCCCCATTAATTCCCCACCTTCCATGTGGGGAACAATAAAGGATAAGGATGCAGGGAAGCATGAGGAAATGGAGACTTTGGATATCTAATGGCCAGTAGGCTGGACCCTGGGGGTCATAGCTTAGTACCCAATCCATTTTCTTTCTCCAGGCAGGGTCCTTTTTCCTCCCTCCCACCTCAAGCATACCAGTTTCTCTACACCTGCAATCTAAAGTATCTTTCCAATCCCTCCTCCTTTTTTCTAGCCCAGTTTCGTCTGTTTTTGCAGAAAAGCAAATTGCAAATTTTTGCGTCTCCAACTTCTGCCAGCTAATTATTTCGGTCTTTGTTTCTAGTTAAGTGTGAGCTGAAGGATGAAGGTGAGTTATAACACTGCCATACAATTAATCTAGGGTGGCTGTTACCTAGTTGTAACTAGGGCAGTGGTGGTGGGACTGGAAAAATTCATGAATGAGGGACACAATTGCTTTCAGTGTAATTCTTGTCATTCTGTTTCAAAATACATTTCACAGAGGTAAAGAAATTAAATTAATTTTCAACTAGGAGTGTATGATATATTACATATGCAAAGGAACTGGATATTTACTAGGGAGCTAGAATGTGAGGAAAACAAAAAGAATTGATGATGGATGAAAAATGGTGCTAAAAATATTTTTTTAAATACAGTTTTGTTTAGAAGAGATTCTGGAACAAATTAATCAGTACTAAAATCTTGGGTCTAATTTAAAAAATATTTAACATGGAAGGCCATAGACTATATTCTTCACAGAAGCTGCGTGGATCCTACCCAGATGTCTACTACTTGACCTTCATCTTGACAACAATTATATTTCATCAGTTCTTTTGCACAATAGATTATATATACCTCTCCCATGAAGCATCAAGAGGAGAATTGTATTTTAGAAGCCATGGTGGGATGTGTGCATGTGGGATTTGTTCCAAAATATTGCCTGGAAGTTAAAAGCCTCCTAAAATAATGACCTGAAGAACCTTCAGCTAGTTTCCCATCAATCGACATTTCACTGTGCATGATAAAATATAATGATTCCAAGATTTCCAGAGCCCATATAACTCTCTAATTTCCATATTAAATATTAAGTAGCTTTAAACTAAAGTAGGACATTGGTTTCATGTGCTTCCAGAGCAATTTAATAAAGACGCTATTGTAATTAACTGGCAATATTTCAAAGATACCCACCAAAGAGCTCCAAAATGAAAAAAAAAAAAAAGATCTTTATGTACACTAAGCTAATTAAAAAGAACTTGGCAATTTGAGGTTTTTCATTGTAGTTTTAAGTCAAAGTATAATCAAGATAGTGAAAACAATATTATGAGACTGATATTTTGTTCCAATGATCAACATATTGGAACCATCATTATTCTGTTGAAATTAAATTGGCATTGAGTGTCTGTCAACATTTATTGCAGTCTAATTATGTAGCCACATTAGCTATAGTTTATTTAAACTATGAGCACACAATAAGTCTTACAGAGATTCTTACTAAGAGCATAAATTCAATAAGAAATGAATAAATCCATAGCATTACTGCAATAAACAGAGTTCTTTCTTTGTATCCTAAAGATCATAGAATTTTACCCAAGTGAAGAGCACTGGGTTTCATCTTGTTCCACCCAACCTTTTATGAGTGAAGAAATTAAGGATTAGTGATTTGTCCCAGATCACACAGCTATTCAGCAATTGATGTAGAACTAGAAGCCACATGACAGAGTAAAAGTGAAGAATTATTCCAGGAAGTAGAGTTCTCCGCGGCATACTGCTGTCGTTAGTTGTGACTTGCTGGTAAAACTCTTTACAGAAAGGTGTGTGTCTGTTTTAATTAGGGAGGGGTAGACAAGTACCTCTGGCAACTTACTAGCTATGGCCAAATCGCTTCATCTCAGCGGCGTGATTTATTTGTTGGTAAGTGGAGACAATCTCAGGCATGCTTCCTTCTTAGCGCTGTTGTGAAACAGAAATGAAGAAGAGATTCCTTTATTCCATATTTAATCTGACACTTACATGTTCATACTGTCATGTTGGGTGTTAGCTCAAAAGTCAATGAGATTGGATCCTGCCTTTAAGGCTTGCAGGGTAGTTAAGGAGCTAAGACTTGTGTATCTGGCTGTTTTCCACACCAGAGTGTAAAACTATGTTCATTACTATATCCCCAAGATCTGGCACAATGTCTGGCATACAGCCAATGTTCAATAAATACTAAGAGAATAAATGAATAAAGGGCCAATAGAGGGTATACGAATAACTCTAATGTAAAGTAAGAAGTAGTAAGAGCTGTAAAGGAGCAGCAAGTTGAATGCTCTGGGTGTTTACAGGTCATTGTTAGATTCCAAAGAGCCCATGAAGCTCATGATAACAAACTGAGCTAAAACTCCAGAAGCCTTGGGTCTGAGGCCTAGTTCTAACATTGTACCTATTTCTATGCCCTTGATCAAACCATGTAGATTTCTGATCAGGCAGATAATGGAGTGAATAGAGTGAATGCAAGATAGGGGGATGATAGGGGCAGTGCCAATCCCTGAAGGCATATGCCCCATCTGAAAGGATTACCCCTTTGCAATCTAGCAGGCTGTTTCCATTCAGGAATGAGAGCCCAGTATAATTTCTGCTTTTTCACATTTTCAAGAGTAATGCAACTTTTTCAACTTTTGGAATTTTCCAATTTTTAAGTATTAGAAACTAATTCAAAATTAAAATGAACAGAAAACACCATGCTACTGTGAAAGTCAAACAAATCTTTTTCTGTGTGGAATTTAGCCAGTATTTTACCTCTAGTCTAGATGATCTTCAAGATTCTGACAATCCGGTTCTTTGTTTTGAGCTGCATGTCCCTACTAAGATTGCTATGTTTGGAAAATAACGTGATTAATTTTGGAGTAACCCCTGATTTTCTTCCAAATATGTCTCAGTCAACTATTGTCAACTGTGCTGACAGTTTTCCATATAGGTATAGTCTGAAACACCACAACATAAATGTTGCTTTCTGGAATTTTGAGAGATAATTAGTACTTGAAAACTATGTGGGGATCTGGAATTGCTGCTAACCACAGAAGCACAAAAGCAAAGCGTTTATTTTTATCAGGATTTCTCTATTCATTTTATCTTGCAGAATCTTTTTATGAACTGTTTTCCCAAAGAGTATGCCCTTAATTGAATGTTGACAGCTTAGAACCGACTGGAAGAGGTCCCTGGCTTTCCTATCCCACATTTCTCTCTCGGGTCTGGGTATCCATTTTCAATGAGCTGGCTGTTTTAGAGCTGTAAATGCCTTTTATTATTGCTGACATAGATCTTGGGTGTTTTATCCCCCCACATTTGCACCACGTAGATTGATTTCTTTTATGTTTATTCAGCTAAAACTTGCATGCCTGAGAGAAATTGAAATGGTATGCCATTTGTCATTTTACCTGGCCATGTCTTTAAATAACGCCTGCAGTTTTTATTATTTGAAAAATAATTTATTTATAGAATTTATACAAAGCAGCCTGACAGTATATTACAATACCTTCTGTTGACCTCATACTGCACTTCTCCCTATTTCCTTTGTGTTATATACTCTTTAGGGGAGGAAAATTTGTATTTTCTTTCCTGTACCATAATCTGCCTTCAGTAATTTATCTTCACTGCAGGTTTACTCTAGGTTTTTTTGAACTAAAAAGTAAAATAAAATTTAGCATGGAATAACATGGTACAGGCTCCAAGGTAGAGTGTGTAGGTTTGACTTTCATCTATTTCCACTACTATTTACTGTGTGACTTTGGGAAAGTTGCTTAATCATCCTAAACCTCAGTTTTCTCATATGTAAAATGGAGACAATAAAAGTACCACCTCATAGGACGGTTTTAAGAATTAAATCTGACAACAGTCCATGCTACACAATAATTATTACACAATAATTGTGAGCTATTATATTCATTATTATTATTTTAAGCTCTTTCTTAGGAAGTATAGCATTAGGCTACAAATAGTACTAGGCTACTATTTAAGGAACAACATTTGCATAGGAACGTCCTCTTTTCCAAAAATTCCATCTTTCCTCCCTCCCTTTCTTTCTGCCTTCCATTGTCTTCTCTCTCTGTGTAATCACTCTCTCTTTCTAATTCATTCATTGATTATTTGAGTACCCATTAAGTGTCAGGTACTAGGCAAGAGATCGAGAAAACAGTGGTGATCAAAAGAGACTCAGTTCCAGCTCTCAGGAGCTTGTAGGATGCTAGGGGCAGGAGGAGCCATTAAGCCAATAGTCACACAAATACACAATTACAAACTGTGGCAGCTAACCAAAATTAATGAGCACCCTCAATTTACTCTTGCTTGAAGAATTGTGAAAGGTAATACCATTATCAATTAATATGTGTAAGATGTTAACCTCTTGCAAATCACTTGTACTTAATTTGTTTTATTTGAACTTTATAGTGGTGATGTGATATAGATATTACTAATGAAGAATCTGAGAAGTTAAATAATTTGCTTAAGGTCACACAGTAATCTTATTAAAAAACTCAAGGCAGGATCTTCTATGTCTAAACCCTATGCTCTTTCTAATAATCTTCAAAATAAGAATTTTTGAAATTGTCTGACTCACCTGGCAGCTTCCAGAAATGACTGTTTATCTCAAGGGACTTGTGTTCAAGTGGCGTTTTTGAGCCCAAAGCTCTATCCTTCAACCTTGGAACAGACCAGTTGACCAGCCTAACTCTTGGCTGTGGTTGTCATCCCAGCCAGTTCCCCTAAAAGCAAGTCCAGATAGCATGGAAGGCCATTGAGATTATAGATCTGACTTATTAGGACCCACTATTTCTCTTGGGAAAATCCACTTAACGCCCAGAAAAACATGTGGATTCTTTCCTAGCTGTGTTGGTTGCCAGCCTATATGCAAGAATTCCTGTGGTCGCCACCCCCACTACTCTGGTTTTTTCTGTTTACAAAGGCAAAAAGACAAAAATCAGAATCAGAATTCTTAGAACATTTAAGAACAAAGTTGCAAAGCCACAGACCATGGCTTGACAGGTAGGAATTCCACTCTTCCAGGTGTGTGTACATGCTTCCCTGGGCACAGGAAAGCCTGTGATGGCCTCACATTTCAGGAAATGGGAAGGGGACACAGTTACCACACCTTGGATATATGCCTGGAAGAATATATGGGGAAGCCTTGCGTGTACTTGCCTTGATGCTACACAGTGAAACAGGTCATCACGTGGACTTGCCTGCTTGATACTAAATGTGGCTCAAACAGAAGTGATTCTATTTTATTACATTTGGGAGTATTATCAGAAGTCACGTAACACAGAGCAGCCCCAACCACTACCAGTTTCAGGGATCATCCCTGAGCATGATCCTAGCTCCATCCTTGAGACTGCTGGTGGTTTTACAACCACAACACCACAACTTACTCTCCATCATTGGTCCTAAATGAAATGGGCACCCTCTTCATCTGAGAGATGCAAACTTTTCCATGAGTTGTTATGGGAAAGATGCGTGACTTTAGTTTTGACAAACCATGGGAGCAAAAAGAGTCATGGCATTTTGGATTTGAAAGAGCTTTAGTTCAGTGCCTTCACTGACTGAAAAGGAGACTGGGGCATTGTGGAAGGCAGAATAATGGACCCCCAAAGGTGTCCATGTCTTGATCCCCGGAACCTGTGGAGATGTTACCTTACCTGGCAAAAGGGACTTTGCAGATGTGATTAAGGTGAAGGACATTGAGATGCGGGGATTATCCTGGATTATCCTGGTGAGCTCAATCTAATCAGAGGCATCCTTAAAAATGCAAGAGAATAGCAGAAATATACATCAGAGATGTGATGTGACAGCAAGAGAACAGGAACCTTGGTCCCACAACTGCAAGGGATTAAATTTTGCCAATGACCTGAATGATCAAGGAAACAAATTCTCTCCTAAAGCCTCCAGAAAGAAGCAAAACCCTGCCTACACCTTGATTTTAGCCCCTTGAGACCTGTATTGGATTTCTTGCTCATGGAAATGTACAATAATATCCTTGTGTTGGTTTAAACTGCTAACTGTGTGTCAGTTTGTTAGGAAACAAATACAGGCACAGAGAAAGAAAGATATTTGACTAATGTCACATACCTAATCTATGGCACAATTTGGAGCTATACCTAGGACTTTTGACTCCTTAGTAATCTAAGTATTCCCCACCCATCCCAATCTCAATTACTCTCTAACACAGCACCCAGGTTCTTTCCCTTATCCTGGTTATCATCCCCAAAGCAAATTTGAAATTATCTCATGTCCTTAGTTGGTTTCTTATCATCTGTTTCACTGTTTAGCATGGAAGCTCCATGAGGACAGGGACTCTGTTTTTCTTGTTCACTACTTAATACTTAGTTACCAGTACAGGGCTAGACATGGAGTAGAACTCAATAAAATTTGTTGAATGAAAGAAAAAAAATGAATGAATGAGTGAATGAATAAACATAAAGTCAAAATCAATGCAAATGGAACTATTAAGCTAAAGGGAATTTCATACACTTTTGCTCAAAACTCTCATTTTACAAATGAAGAAACCTGGAACTTAGGAGGACACAATTCTTAACAGGTGCAGAACAGAGCCTTGGTCTCCTGACCACCTGTACAGCGCATTCCTGTTTTTTGTTTGATGTGCACCAAAACGTCTCATTGTAAAAGCAGTGTGGAACTAGATGGACACTGTTCAACCGGAGGGTAAAAATTGGAACTGACATTCCAATGACTGGGTTTGCGTATTTCTGAAGATACCCAGGGGCAATACCTGTCCTAAAACCATTTGCCTTTTTACTCTTTCTTTCTATGTTAGATTAGATGGACCCTGGACAAGCAGGCACTGTTATTCATTCTTGAATAAAGATTGTAAAGCACTTTAGAAGGAACAGGCTTGGCCTGTCAAGCATCCTAATTGTGCTGGTCTGGGCTAAAATGAGGGGACCACCTGTCTGTCCAAACTTAAATGTGTGTGGCTTTTAGAACCGACTTCTAACTGGCTCATTTGTTATCCCAATTTTCTTTTGAATTTTACACACACAGTGCTCAATTTTTTAAATTACTATCTTCATGTGTCTTAGTAAAATCTTTTTTGTTTTTGTTTTATTTTGTTATGATAGAACAGAATTTGGAATCAAGCAATGTCTTATCTCGTCTGCCAGTTTCATCACCAAACATCTATTGAAAACTCTCCATGGACAGGAGCGGAGATGGCAGCTTTGAGGGAGCACACAGGCTCAGACCAAGGGCNATACCTGTCCTAAAACCATTTGCCTTTTTACTCTTTCTTTCTATGTTAGATTAGATGGACCGTGGACACGCAGGAACTCTTATTCATCCTTGAATAAAGATTGTAAAGCACTTTAGAAGGAACAGGCTTGGCCTGTCAAGCATCCTAACTGTGCTGGTCTGGGCTAAAATGAGGGGACCACCTGTCTGTCCAAACTTAAATGTGTGTGGCTTTTAGAACCTACTTCTAACTGGCTCATTTGTTATCCCAATTTTCTTTTGAATTTTACACACACAGTGCTCAATTTTTTAAATTACTATCTTCATGCGTCTTAGTAAAATCTTTTTTGTTTTTGTTTGTATTTTGTTATGATAGAACAGAATTTGGAATCAAGCAATGTCTTATCTCGTCTGCCAGTTTCATCACCAAACATCTATTGAAAACTCTCCATGGACAGGAGCGGAGATGGCAGCTTTGAGGGAGCACACAGGCTCAGACCAAGGGCATCCCTGCTGTGACCGTCACAGGCAGATGCCTGCAGGGGCCTCCCTGATAGCATCGTGGCAAGGCCACCCCCACCCCGAGGCTTATGAAGCCAGGCAGCAGGCCAAATTGTGTTTTGCACTCTTGCATGTACTTGGGGTGTGCTTTTCTGTTTGAAACATTTTCCTGTGATTTATAAATCCTTCCTCATTCTCCACACACAGGATACATCTCCTGTTGCCTGAACAAGACAAAACAACCCTTCCACCATCAGGGCCAAGAATGAGCAAACCGGGACCGTTTTAAAATGAAAAGTGAACAGACTCGTAGAACCAGGAGAAAGAGAGGTCAAACATCAATTTCTAGCCATGAGTGACCACAGCCTTACTGGATCTCTCTCCTTTCTTGTCCTGTGTTGCCATTGCCACTTCTGCTGGGCGGTACCTTCCACGGGCTGTAAGGGCAACTCCGAGGCGTCGCCTGGGCTGTCTGGAGGCACAGCCCGTGCCAGGCTGGTGGCGTCAGTCCACGCCGCAGTGGCGGACGCTTCCCCTCAGTGTCCCTCGGCCTCCCGCCCTCCGTGGGGAAGTGGCAGGTGCGACCAGGCTCCCATGGTGAGCGCCACAAATCAAATTGTCATTCCTTTTATAAACCTGACCCAGGCAGTCACTCCCGCCAGACAACCATTTTCCAGGAGAGCTTTTTCAATTCTGACCAAGCCCCCGTGATGGAGTTTGGATGTGTTGTCCTCCCAGAACTCATGTAGAGATCTGATTCCCAGTGTGGCAGTGTGGGGAGCTGACTGAGTCACGGGGTGGATCCCTCATGAATGGATTAATGCTCTCCCTGGGGGCAGGGGGAGTGAGTGGGTTCTCGCTCTATCAGTTCCCGCGAGAGCTGGTTGTTCATAGAACCCTGGCACCTCCTCTCTCTCTTGCTTCCTCTCGCCACGTGATCTGCTCATAGTGGCTGCGCGCTTTCCACCGTGAGTAGGAGCAGCCTGAGGCCTGCACCAGATGCAGCTGTCCCAGAATTATGAGCCAAATAAACCTCTGTTCTTCATAAATTACCCAGTCTCAGGTATACCGTTATAGCAACACGAAACAGACTAGTGCACCACGAGGCAAGTCTTTTGTTTGGAGATTGAATGTGGCTTTCCCATCAGGAAGAAAACTTGCACGATTACACTCTAGGCAGCGTTGAGGCCAGCACCAAGCAGCAGGAGACTCGGAGTCCAGTCTCACTAATGCTGCTGACCAGCTGGCCCACCTTGGGAGGATGTCTTAACCTCCCTGGGCCTTGGTTTTCCCATCGGTGAAGTGAGGTTTTCCCATCAGTCTAGCATCAGATATGACATAATAAAGGCCTAGGGTCTAAATTTAGTCTGCACATATATATTTTTTTATTCTGAGCAATTTTTTTTCTTTTTTTTTATCAAAACAAGAATTTTAATGCTTTCAGTTGGGGCAGTTGCCAG
>NW_007728769.1:21658-24544 GCF_000696425.1 Galeopterus variegatus | reverse complement strand
TCGGAGTCCAGTCTCACTAATGCTGCTGACCAGCTGGCCCACCTTGGGAGGATGTCTTAACATCCCTGGGCCTTGGTTTTCCCATCGGTGAAGTGAGGTTTTCCCATCGGTCTAGCATCAGATATGACATAATAAAGGCCTAGGGTCTAAATTTAGTCTGCACATATATATTTTTTTATTCTGAGCAATTTTTTTCTTTTTTTTTATCAAAACAAGAATTTTAATGCTTTCAGTTGGGGCAGTTGCCAGCTAGTCTCTCACAATCTCTCCTGCTCTGTTGTGGCTGAAACTGTTTTACTCATTTATCTTACCTATTTGGTCCCTGGGACATTTCAGTTTGCAACCCCTGGACGAGATGATCTTGAAGTTTATTACTGGCTTTAATAGTTTATGATTTCCTGATTCTAAATCATGTGGGATTGAATGAACAAAGAGAGCTGACTTAGACATTTCACACATGTTTTTCCAGACTATAGATTCTAGGGGACTAATGACTGTTCCCATTTCACATGTTGTCAATTTCCATGCATGGTGGTAATTATAGGCAGTACCTCTTTCTTTGGTCAATGTCTGGTGAATCACTCGATGTCTCATAAACAAGGAGAACATGGTGGGTGGTAGCTAAGCTCAACAGTGTGGGACTTGCAGAAAGGAAAGGCTCTGTGGTAGATCGCAGAGGGGCCATAAATCTCTACACCCTCCCCCCTTTCATAGCCTTGGCCATGTGACCATGCAGCCTCTCCCACCAAGAGGTAGAGCTGATTTCTCTGCCCTTGACTCTGGGTTGGCTTGTGACTCTCCTTGGTGAATAGAAGGTGGCAGGAGTGATGTTATGCCAGTTCTGAGCCTAGGCCTTGAGGTTTCAGGCATGTTTCCACATGTTGTTTTAGAACCTGGATAGCTGTCATGTGAATGAGCCCCAGTTAGCTTGCTGGACAATGAGGGACATGTGGCCTAGATGCCTGTATCATCCCAGCCACCAGCTTTCCAGCCCTAGAAGCACAGTTGCCATTCTGACCAACAGCAGACTGCCAATTCAAGATTGAGCCCAGAAGATGCTATAAGAACCTCCCCAGCTGATCTTAGCCCAAACGGCTGCACCAAAAACCATGAGCTAAATAATTGGAGTTGTTTTAAAACACTCAGTTTGGGGGTGGTTTGTTATGTAGCAGAAGCTAATTCAGACTCAGGTGGTCCATTCTTTTCAACAAACGCTGAATACAGATGAGTGAGATACTACCTCTATGTCCAAGGAGCATACAGTTTAGCCAGGGAAACAGGAAAAATGTACAGATGGTGACAGGGGAAATGAGCTATGGCAGATACCATAATGAAGGTACAGGCAAGGCTTTGGGAGTTTAGTCTGGAGGATCAGAGAAGCCTTAGTAAACAAGGTACCATTTGAAGTGGATACGAAAGAGTGTGCAGAATTTGCACAGGCAAACATGAGAGATGGAGTTGTTATTTTGGAGGTGGGGCAGTGAGCGAGCAATAGAGAAATAAAGTCACATGGAAACAAGAAGAAAGAGGAGTTTCCACAAGTATTTACTGCACTCTTATTTTTTCTATTTCTGAAAACACAAAGACATGTATAAGTCCAGAACTTAAATGGTTCACGATCCAATTGGAAAGACAAGAGTACATGAAAAAAAAAAAAAAGATAAAGCATGAGGCCTCTTCACGAGCCATCGCCTGGGAGGAAAGCCGTGATGGCAGATGACAGCACAAAGTTCAGGCCTCTTGACCTGGTGTCAGCATAATCTTTGGGAAGATCATCTGCAGGGAAATCCCAGGCAAAATCATGTTTGTGGGTGACCCTTGTCTTGCGTTTTATATTTTCTCTCTGGCACCAACACATTTTTCATAATACCTATGAAATGTATTTCTCAAATTTCTGTAGCAGAGTATGACCACAGAAGTCTTCTTGGAAATTTGATGATTGTTGGCAAAAAAATGTGCTCCTGATCTAGGCCTACACAAGGGTTATAGAATGGTGATGGATGAAGGTTCAGACACAGGACAGTCTTTCTATCCTGTTCATCTCTGTATTCTTGGAGCTCGGCAGATGATTTGGCCTCCTGGTTAAGAATGCTTTAGAGATCATTTTTCCCTCTCTAGAAAATGATCATATTTGCAAGTTCTAATATGTTAAACAGTACACTTATTTTTTGCCTGTGAATGGAGAAATTCAGAAAGTAATTTAAAAACCTCATACATAATGAAATGCATTGTTGCATGATTTACGGTTTTAAAAAGGCATGAGTTAAATGAGGACACAGAGCAGCTGATCCCTGCTTCAGGAATAAGAGGAACCCCACTCTAGAGATCTCAGAGACTAGGGTTCAATATTTTCCAGAGAGTTTTCTGTAGGATGTCTACCCTGCAAAATAACTCATGGTCAAATAAGTTTAGGAAATGCTGCATATTATAAACTACTCATGGAAATTAATTCCTCATTTTATTTATTTATTTACTTACTGGCAGCTGTCCAGTATTGGAATCTGAACCCATGACCTTGGCATTATAAAGCTGTAATTCTTCATTTTAATGTATAAAAGTCCTGAGAAGTTCTGCTTTAAAAAGACCAGTTTAGGGCCTACCCCGTGGCTCACTCAGGAGAGTGCGGCGCTGGGAGCGTTATAAAGCTGTAATTCTTCATTTTAATGTATAAAAGTCCTGAGAAGTTCTGCTTTAAAAAGGCCAGTTTAGGGCCTACCCCATGGCTCACTCAGGAGAGTGCGGCGCTGGGAGCGCCGAGGCTGCGGGTTTGGATCCTATATAGGGATGGTCGGTGTGCTCACTGGCTGAGTGCGGTGTGGGCGACAACAAGCCAAGGGTTACGATCCCCTTACCGGTCCCCACCCCTGGAAAAAAAAAGGCCAGTTT
>NW_007728769.1:0-19249 GCF_000696425.1 Galeopterus variegatus | reverse complement strand
TCACTGCTACATCCCTCTTTTTATTTGCCATAACAGATAAAATCAAAACATGAAAGCAAAATACATCCACTTTGTATCAAAAAAGCACAATCCATTAGGGGAAAGTGCTACATTGCATTAGAATGCAATTCGATAAAGAATTTGGATTTGAGCTTTTTTAGCAACACATTAATGCTGTGATATATTATGAATGGGATCCAGTCACATAATAGGATAGAGTTCCCTCCTCTCTGTCCTTTCTTGTACTTGAATATGTTATCATTAAGTGTTCCCGTCCTCTGCATATGACTTTGCTCTCACAGTGTATTAATTCTAAGATTGAGGAATAAGCCAGAAGCTTTTTAGGAAATTACAAAGGCAGGGTAGTGAAGAAAGATTTGTTCAAAGGAATTTATTGCATCCTGTCATGAAGATGCCGTGTGGGGGTCATGTAGACTGGGCGTAGGAGAATTGCAGAGAACATCAAAACAAAGTGATGAGATGTCCAAGCAAATGATGCATGTTGCCCGGGCCGGAGCTCCGTCACACCGGCGTGGGCTCAGTCTGCAGCCTGGCACCGGGCCTCTGGCTCCTGCACTGAGTATTCACACAAAGAGGGGAGAGAACATTCAGACATGAAGAGAGAAACCTAAGTGAAAATAAATGAAGGGAAGAATTGTAAATACATATAACATGTTTTTGCTTTGAAGCAAAAGGGCCTTCTACAAAGCATTTTGAATATGATTTTCTTGCTCCTTAATTGAATTTCCCCCAAATGGACACAACTTTGGTGCTGGGCTGAGTGCTCTGGAGGGAGGCTTTCCCTCTTCTCAGAACAGGGATAAAGCAGAAGTTGTCGGGGATCTTCTCTCTCCGTATCTACCTTCAGTTTGTCTTGCCTTCAGGTTCCTCCCTTCCCTGTGATTTGAAAAATGCACAATTTTAGAGGGAAGATTATCTTTTCTCATTTAAATCTGTCAGCCATACTTCCAGAGATCTTAAGCCTAGCAGTGGAAGATACACCCATGCAGCAGGTGTAAGAAACATCCTTGCTGTGGACAATATCCCCTTTCTATAAAAATTTACGTGGGATCATGAAACACAGGTATTTTAAAAGGCCTCTGAAACTTCGGTTCCATCTTTTGAAGCTTCAGGTTAACTTTTAGCCTAATTCTTACAAATGGCCTCCCATTAGACACGCAGTCTGCTTCTTCCACCAAACCTAATGCTTCCTCTCCAGGCTGTGTGCTGCTTCTGCCTCCCCACACCAGACGTCCTGCTTTGGGACAGACAGACGTGAACTGCAGCCTAATTCTTACAAATGGCCTCCCATTAGACACGCAGTCTGCTTCTTCCACCAAACCTAACGCTTCCTCTCCAGGCTGTGTGCTGCTTCTGCCTCCCCACACCAGACGTCCTGCTTTGGGACAGACAGACGTGAACTGCAGCAGATCGGTGCTCAGCCGCTACTCGGTGCCTCTCTGGCTGGCTGATTTACAGAGGCGCTGTTCACAATGGCTGTCCTGGGGCCAATAAAGGCTTTTAAAGGAGAGGATTATGGAGAAGGAATGGCCCGGCCATTTCCATGAAAATTTCTCTGTCCTCTGCAGAGTCTGAGTCACAGGATGGTAATATAACGCATGTGAATCGCAGCTTTCAGGATCATGGAGTGTAGGGTTCCCCAGGCAGGGCTGGGTGGGGGCCCTTTGGCAGGGGGGCTATAAGGCACTAGGGGAGGCCTCGGGCAACAGAAAACATAATGCCTGTCCTCTAGGAGTGTGGAGTCTGTCGTACATAGGCAGTTAGGACACAAGGAAGGGGAGAAAACAGGTCAATAAAATGGCATATGATAGATGAGTGTCATGGACAACAATTGTAAAAGAATTCAGACAGGAAAAATTATTGCTTTCCAGAAGGTTCTAGACAGGTTTCAGAGAGAAAGTAGGATCTGATTTGGAGTTCAAAAGAATCTGGATTAAATCAACTTTAAAATTATAAAAATAATTGTTAATGTAAGAATCCCCCAATAAAACAAAACCATGACCTTATCGGTCATGGAATAAAAGTAAGAAAGTAAGAGTTTTACTTTCTCTTTCGGCCTTGGACTACGTATTTCAGAGTTATAATACAGTGTGCAAGCAGTTATGTATTATGCTTTTTTTCACATTGTCTTTTAGATTTTAGTAATAAAAAGAGAGAAAAAAAGAAACAACAATTTATCCTTTATGTATTTTAAAATATAAACAAATGCTTGGTCATAACTTCAAGGAAAGACATACTGAATTGGGCCAGTAGTTAACTCTATAGGCAGAATCACCTGAATCACATTTTTTCCTTATACATGTTTTGAACATATTTTGTAGACACTGTGGCAGGTGTCCCCAAAAGTACAATGTACGATAGAGTGATCAAATTATTGTTTTTTCTGGGACTTTTCCAATTTTAGCACTAAAGCCCTGCATCCAACAACCACTCTCTCCTCAACCCCCCATTCTCTGCAAACTGGGACTGTGGTTGTCCTACAAGGATGCCCTGGCCTCATGGTGATTACAGCAAAAGAGTTTAAATACACTACTTCTGGAAGCCCACCCACTGCGGGAAGTCATTTTATAATCTCAAGGTTGCTTTTGACCCAAGAATAAAAATAAGGAGATGATGAGGGTGATTAGAATGTTTAGATATGATATTGGAGTTCTCTCCATATGATACATTAGTGAACTGCTTATCAGTTTTATTCTTCTGTAATGATAAAAAGTTTTTATTGTTTGTTTTAATGATTTACATTGATAAATTTTGCAAGTTTTCTATTATTGAACTTCAACAGAATGCTAATGCATGAGTCACATTTTACGTAACTGACTTCACATTTTTCTGACCTTTTCCTCATGTTCCTGATAGTTACACACATTTATTTTATTTCTGAAAAACTGGGGACACATGACCTGCATCTTCCCTTTGTTTTGCCATGCTTACCAAAGGGCGATGGTCTTAAAGGATGCCCTTCTCCACAGAAAGAGAAATACCGCACGTCCTCACCCATAAGTGGGAGCTAAAAAATAAATAAAGGAAGAAAGAAAGAAAGAAATTAAGAAACAATCACAGGAATACATTGAACTTTCAAAAGGAGAGAACAGAACTGAGGTTACCAGACGTGGAAAAGGGGTGGGGGTAGGGGAGGGGAAGGAGGAGAAATGGAATAAGTAGTAAAGGGACATGAAAAATAATTATATTGTGTAATGTTGAATATACTAATTATCCTGATTTGAATTCAACTCTCTGTATCCCACAGATATGTACAAGCAACTATGTTACAATAAAAAAATTAAAATAATAAAGAAAAAAGATGTCCCTCCTGATGCTGGGGTGACTCACTGAGAACAGAATGGTAGAGTCTCTGCAGGCCTGATCAGTGCTGCCCAGATTCTTCCCATTGGACTTGACGTTTTTGTATCCCATGCAGACCATCCCTTTTTCTACTGACATGCTTTTACTTCAGATATGCTAATAACATTGATTAAGCTACAGCTTTCTTTTGTAGTCAAACTTTGATTAGATTTTTCCAATTTTTTTCTTTTTTTGCCTTTGACCTGAGAAATATTCTAGAAGGAGAGCCAGTTTCTGGAACAGTCTAAAGCCAGCCATCAGGATTTTACTGGTGAGGCTGTCAGAGTTTGTGGGGGTATTTCACAGAGTCCCCTATATTTTAAACATACTTCTCTGTTGATGTTCTCTCCCCCACTTTATCCTCTGCCTTGATCCAAGAAAGATTTTATGTGGTCAGTACCTCCCTAGGCTTCTGAATAAAGTACCAACCCCTGAGCAGAGCCATCAGCCCCAATGGGAAGCTTAGAAGTAGAATTCATTCCTGTCCCCAAGAAACCTGACTTTCAGGAGCTGTCACAATGCATTGTTCATTTCCAGATGAAAGCTAGAAAGAAAATAAAGAGTGTTTAGCTCAGAGGAGAAAGAGTTTTTGTGTAGTCCAGGAGCACTTATTGGAGAAAAGGACTTGATCTGGGTTTTGAGAACTGTGGAGAGGGCAGCTCCCAGTAGAAGCTGCTATTCCCTTTATTAGCATATTATTATGAGTAATGATAAGATATGGTGGCATTTTCTTTTGAAAGTGTGTTTCATGTACCAGTTGGGGTTACACAACTGTATCAGTCTATTTCTGTTGCTTATAACAGATTACCTGAAACTGGGTTATTTATAAAGGAATGAAGTTCGTTTCTTACAGTTTTGGAGGCTGGGAAGTCCAAAGTCTAGGGAACACATCTGGTGAAGGCCTTGTTCTGGGTGGCAACACAGGGTATGACATGGTAAGAGAATGGGCTGAGCAAGAGAGAGCTACTCTCCTCACTTGCCCTCCTTATAAAGCCATCAGAACCACGTCCATTACTCCATGAATGGATCAATCCATTCACAAGGGCACAGTTCTCACAAGTAATCACCTCTTAAAGGGCCTCCTTTCAAATATCATAATTGGATTTCCCACCCTCTTGGCATTGTTACAGTGGGTGTCAGGCTTTGAGCTTTGGCAGGACAATCAATCCACAGCAACATCAAACCCAGGGACACATCAAATGAAGCCTTTATAACGTCCTTCAAACAGGAACACTTCTGACCTGGAGTAGGTTAAAATTAGTAACCTGGGGTGAAAGGTTTGCTTCTCCACTTCTGTCCAAGTTCATGAGTGTGCCCCAGTGGCCAACCTGGCCACTGTGCTGTTCACACATCAGCGCCTTCTAAGGGGATGTGATATATAATGTACTCTTGGGCAGATCAGTGTCAAACTGTAGCAGGAAGCTGGAGAACTAGGAAGGAGGTCCCCCATGATGGAGAACACCTGATACAACTGCAGACTCTCCTGCAAAATACCTGGTCAGGCACAAATACAGCTTTACTATTGCATAAAATACTAAATCATAAAGAAGAATGTGCTAAATTTTTTCCAAATTAAGTTTTCATTGATGCCCATGGCTTCTGAAGAATAAAGTGCAGCTAAGAAAGACATTTATTTTTTGAAAGCTTAAAATTACATTTCAGTGGAGCAAAAAAATAAAAAATAAGTAAAATAGAATAAATGCAAGTTTAATGTCTAACAAGACATACAGTATGTAATTAAACTCAACTTTATCAGCTCCAACATTCACTAATGGATTCTAAGCCTGAGGAGCTACGAAGTTCTGTAAGACATAATCAATAACCCATTATAATTGTGACACAAACTCTGAACCTAATTACCAGCAACAGAAGAGTTGAGGCCCGTTTAATAAGAGAGTAGTAGTATTAGAAGTGAGCAAAGGTGGTGAGGGTTAATCAACATTGCCTTCTATGTCACCCAAACCTACACCTTAATTTTTCCTCGATAATACCATTTAGGAAAAATGCTAATTAGAGCTGTTCATTAGACCATTCTATTCTTTCTAACCTTGAACTTCAGGTTTATTCTTTCTGAAAACCTTGCTTTTCAAGTGCTATGAAGAGTGGATCATTGAATTTTATGGTATTTTACAAAATTTCCACTGAGTGTTTCTCATTTTCAGCAGCCTTGTGAATTGCCTTAACCATTCTTTCTGTTAATGCTCTCTAATTTGCTCTGATGGAGCCCTGCTCCCCTACAGGCATTTTCTCTTGGATCTTTGAAGTGTTATTGTCATTGAGCACTCTATATTGAATCTTCTGTGTGCCTGCTCTGCTAGAACATATTTGAAACAACCAAACTTTGTACGTGTTGTTATCTTACGTTACTGATGTATACTCTCATACTTTGGGTTCCCCAGCAGCAAACCCAGAGACAGGATTTAATGCAAGTAGCTTATTTGTGAGGTAAAGAGAACACCAGGAAGGATTAGAGAAGTAAGACAGTGCAGGGAACTGTGGTGAAATAAAGATATCTGGTCTTCACCCAGGTTCCCGTCACAGAGCTCCTAAAACCTATGGAATTTCTTGAGTGATAGGAGTGTCTTTTGTTATTCATAAGGAGCCTTTTTGATCACACCAGGGATTTATGCTAATGAGGTGACTTAGGGGCCCTTAGGTAGCTTCAGGATGGGACTGGTCACCAGAAAGACCAAGTGATTAGAAGGTTGGAATTTTCAGCCCCACCCACCTATGTCTGGGAAGGGGAAGGGGGTACTGGAGATGAATGAAGCTGTATAAAAACTGTTGAACAGTGAGAACTGATAAGGTTGGTGAACACACTGCGTTGCTGGGAGGGTCGTACACCCAGAGAGCTGTGGAAGCTCTGTGCTGCCCACACCTATCCCTAGCCCTGTACATCTCTTCCATCTCTTCCTGCATTGTGTCCATTGTCACAAACTTAGGTAAACCAAGTAAAGTGTTTCCCTGAGTTCTTTGAGCTGTTCTGGCAATTATTGAACCTGAGCAGGAGGTCATGGGGACCTCCAATTTAGATTCAGTCAGACAGAAGTGTGGGTAACCTGGGGATTGGCATCTGAAGTGGGAGGGCAGTCCTTAACCTGTGGGTCTGCTCTAACTCTGGGTAGTTAGTGTCAGAATTGAGTTCAATTGTAGGACACTAGTTGGTGTCCACAGAGTTGGAGAATTGGTTGGTATGGGAGAACAGTTCAGGAAGGTATTCAATAGGGAAGGAAGCCACATTTACTCTGGGCTCTGGAGCTGAATCCTCCTGGGGAAACTGTGGAAGCCAGGATAGAATACACAACCCAGAGCTCTGGTACCCAGTGAGCAAAGGAGCTGGATATTTACCCTCCAATTCCAGTTGCTCATTGGACTGTTCCAAGGATACATTAATTCCCTGGTCCTCTGGTCTACCATTTGGATGGCAAAGAGTGCTCAGATCTTGAAGAAGCCCTCACTGTTGGCAATTGGAAGTCAGGCCAGGGTGCACTGGCATGGTAAGGGTAAAGTGAGAGATGTGAGAGGGCTTCTGCCCTCACCTCCTTAGTACTTGAAGGCTAAAGGGCCTTGATTAGTATCTTACATTCTTAGCAGGGCTTGTTGTTCTGGCAGATGTTTTAGATTTACACTGAATATTAGTAGCTGGAGAAATGAGTTTGGGGATAGCTATCGAAATGCACAGGAAAAGTCTTGGTGAGAAAAAGAAGCTAAATATCTTAACATGAGAAGAGGTGGGGAGAAGGAGCTTACTGACTGTCCCTGGAGATTTTCCAGAGTGCCACGACCAGGGACAGAATGATATCACACTAACAGGTTTTGCCAATCTCCAGTAGCAACCAAGGGTCAGAATTAGGTAATACCATTGGATCAGACTGGGTGAGGGGTACAAGACTCTGTGTGTGTGTGTGTGTGTGTGTGTGTTTGCACACATGCACACCAGAGCATGTGTGATACATGTACATGAACTGGGACATGGACTTGGAGGACGGCACAGCAGAGATAATTTGTTTTGCTTAGGTTTTCATTAGGCTGAACACCCTAATGAAACCCATGGTTCCCCATCCTTTCCCTTGTATTAAAACACTGTGCTTCAGGTTTATTTTCAAAATCACAACCTTTCTCTAAAGACCAAAAGACTCCAAGTAAATGGTATTATTTTAATGAAGAAACAGAAGGACTCCTTAAGGAGTTCAGCTGATTATCCCAAGTATAACCCGTGAGGCTTTCCTGTGATCTCAGTTTTGCGTTTAGCAGTACTATTCTGGGTAGCAAAATCAGCATGTGTGAGGTTGGACTTCCAGATTGAGTTGAGAGTGAGAAAAAGCAGACTTAGCTCTTCAGCATGGATTTTTCAGTTGTCTCTCTTTGGGACTATCAGTACTTTTGGTGGCAAACCCTGCAATTGTGTATTCTTATCCATGTAATCTAGACACGGGCATGTGCAGATCACAGTGTGCATATGCATGTAAATAGAATCCCTCCAAACATTTTCGAATCTGGAAGTTTCTTTTGTTTTGATTGAAAGCATTTTATCCCATTCATTTTCTACCTCTCAAGGACCATCAGTATACCTTAAACTGATTTTACATGCAAAAGTCCTGTGATGCTAATGAGAAAATCATAGGCCTTTGTAGTCTTCTGGAATCTCTTAGGAAATGAGCATAATTGGTTAGTTCTTGCATTCTGAAATTTCGCACACTTGATGAGGGACACATTCATCTTAAAACGATCTTTCTGCAACGTCACTTTTCCCTGTTCGTTGTACCTAGTGGGTGTTCAAAAATTTTGGTTGAAATAAATGCACCCTGTAAATCTTTCGAAGTCAATCTTTCCAAATTTTGTCCAGTTAATGCCCTGGAATATTTCAAAACAGTCAAGAAAGTCAAGCTGTTTGTTTACCAGTGGCTTTCAACTGTAATGATCTTAAGTCCCACTGCAGGCTCAGTTTACCCAGTTCCTGACTCTGTCTCTATTCGAGTAGGCAGTATGATATTAGCCCAAGCTAGGGGAGTGGGCTTTGGGATTAGATCTATTGCTCTGAATTTGGAATCTGTTTTACTTGGGGGTACATGTCCACTGAGCGTTGGCATGTCCCTCCCATGGTGGCATAGGATGTATTACAGTGACTTTGCCTTGATTTCCTGCCCTGATTAGTACTCAGTTCCTTACTGTAACTGCAACTTGCTTAGGCCAAGTTACTCAGTTGGGGCCTTGATATCTCATTTAAATTATGCTAGCTTCACTCAGGAGCTGAATCATACAAATAACTCAAGACCAATGTCTATAGTTCTCCCGTGAATGTATTTATTACCCAAAACTATTCTTCCACCACACACTTAACCTGAAGAGTGTTCTGTCACTTAGACCTATGACGTTGTATCATGCTGATTGATCACCTCAGTTTTTTGTTTTCCTCTGCCATACCATTACTTATTAATTCACCCTTTTACACTTCTGTAGGGACTATTCTGCCGCAGGCCCAATTCCTAAACAGAAACTGCTTTTCGGATTGTCAGTTACTGCACCAAGAGTCAGTTTTATACCTGGTCAATTTCCCTCATCTCTTGCTTTTCACCCACGCTAGCTCTTCCTCCGCATCAGTCCAGTTGCAGAAGTCCATATTTGTCCTGTATCCACATCTACCCAAGTCTTAACAATAGCTCATCTCACTTTAGTCTTTACATAGCTCATCTATTCTTGCTGAGCACATCCAATTGTTTCTTTATAGCTTACATGAAAGTTAGGGTTAAGAATTGAGTTTCGTATCCTCAAAAGAAGAATAAAGTTACATATAAGTTTTAACTGGATGGATATTTATTGTGTACCTACTATGTGTCAGGCACGGTGGCATACAGTGAACAAGACAGACCAGACTCCTATTCTCATAAAGCTTACAGTCTAGCGAGGGAAATATTCATTAAACCAGGACAGTGGGTCCCACATTATTAGCGGATTCTGTATTTGCAAATTCATCTACTCAGCGAAATTTATTTTTAACCCTAAAATCAACACTCACAGCACTTTCATGGTCATTTGCCACATGCTCAGAGCAATGAAGAGTTTGAGTCGCCCCACCCGCATGCTCCCAGCTGAGGTTGACCAAGGCGACCCTCTGCCTCCTTGTTTCTGCTCTGATACTATACACAGCATCCTTTTCGTGGTCAATTTAGTGCCATATATATATATATATTTACATTTTTGTGCTTCTTTTTGGTGATTTTGCTGTTCAAAATGACTCCCATGCACACCACTGAAGTGTTGTCTTAGTATTCCCAAGTACAAGAAGGCTGTGATGTGCCTTATGGAGAAAATGCGTGTATTAGGTAAGCTTCATTCAGGCATGAGTTATATTGCTGTTGGCCATGACTTCAATGGTAATGAATCAACAATACAGATTAGATAAGGTGTCTTTGAACAGATACACACATAAAACAAAGTTATGGATTGAAAATGTTATGACCAGAGGCTTGTAGGAACCTAACTTTGTATTTCCCCTGGGAGTGATGCTTCAGTGTTTGCTGATTTAGTGTTCACAGTGACTACATGAATCTACTGTAATAAAATGAATAACTCTTTAATTGCTTATATAATAAGTAGTACAAATTAATGGCACTCCGTACAACTAGAGTGTGTAATAGAAGAGTTTAATCTCGTCTGAAAGGTTAAGAAAGGCTTCCCTGCGTAAGCAATGCTTTCCTTAGATGTGATATGAAAGAGATGTGGGGATTAGCTGAGTGGAGAGTGGGAGGGAGGGTATAGTGGATTGAATTGTGTCCCCCCAAAACTCCCTGAAGCTTGAATTGTGTCCCCCAAGTTTTATGTGTTAGGAACTTAGCCCCCACTGTGAGTGTTAAGAGGGTGGGAAATCCTATTATGGTAATTGAAAGGTGGAGCCTTGAAGAGGTGATTGGATTGTAGGACTGTGCAGTAGTGAATAGATTAAAAATGGTGGTCAGGGTGTGGTTCTGAGGGCTTTAAAAGAAGAGGAGAGTCTGTCTTTCTCTCTCCCTGATCTCTGTGCTTCCATCATCTTGCAATGCGAGACCCCTGGGTCACTGTCGCCACCATCAGATGGACTTTGGACTTCCCAGCCTCAGAAACTGTAAGCAATAAATGTTTTTTTTCTTTATAAATCACCCAGTTTCAGATATTTTGTTATAACAACACAAAAAGGACTAATACAGAGGGAATTTCAGATACAGGAACAGCATGGGTAGGAAAGAGCATGATTCATTTGAGGAATAAAAGTAGGCCACCATGAGAGGACAATTGTGTTTGGGGTGCTGTGGATTGATTGAATTGTGTCCCACAAAGTTCATATATTAGAAACTTAATTCTCACTGTAACTGTTGAGGGTGGGAAATCCCATCACGGTAATTGAAAGGTGGGGCATTGAAGAGGTAATTAGATTGTAGGACCGTGCAGTAGTAAACAGATTAATAATGTTGGTCAGGGGTGTGGTTCTTAGGGCTTTGAAAGGAGAGCATGTGACAGTCTCTCTCTCTCTGCTCCACCATTTTCTGCCATGTGAGACCCCTGGACTGCTGTAAATCCACCACCAAAGAAGACCCTTACTAGATGTGTTCCCCGGACTTTGGACTTCCCAGCCTCTAAAACTGTAAGTAGTAAATTTCATTTTCTTACAGATTACCCAGTTCTATGTATTTTGTTATAAGCAACAAAAATGGACTAATAATGGGTGTGGGGGATGTGGACAGTGGTAAAATACATAAATAAATAAAGCTGTAGACATGGATGGAGAACAGTTCATACAGGACCGCGTGGGCCCAGTTAAGGATTTGCACTTTAACAACAGCACAAAGATACTGGTGAGTTTTAACCGGAGGACTGATAGTAAAGACAGGCAAAGTGGATATGGGGAGAACATGAAGAGTTTATTTCAGGAATCCAGAGAGGGATGCCATGGCTTGAACTAGACTGTGACAATGGATATGGAGAGGAGGAGACAGATTCATAAGAGATATTGGCAGTGTGGGGGGAGGGGAGGGGAGAGGCCACACACAGTGAGTGAGGTGTGTGGAGGATGAGGGAGGAGGAGGAGTCAAGGGTAATCCTGGTAGAAGGTAATGCTGCCACTTACGAGAAGGGAAACTCTGCAAGAGGAACACAATTAGAAAGGATGTAGTAAATATGGTTCCCAGTGATGGCTGCAATAATATCTCCCACCTATGTGCTTTTTTGCAGTGTGATTTTACCACTCTCCCATGAAAAGGTGAGATTTATTTCCCCTCACTTTGAATCTGATACTTTGTCTAATAGACTGCAGCAAAAGTGATGCTGTATAGCTTCTGAGTCTGGTCCGTCAGAGAATTGCACCTCCTGCTTTCATCTCTTGGAGTGCTGCCTCTCAGAATCTAGTTGCCACCTGTGGGGAAGCTCAAGCAGCCACATGAAGAAGCTCACGTGGAGGAGGACCAGGATCCATAGCTGACAACCCCGGCTGACCTCCCTGAGAGCCAGCATCAGCTGCCAGCCATACGAGTTTTGCAGCTTTCAGCCTTCTTAGCACCCAAGCTGCCCCACACAGAGCAAACATCTAGGTAACCTGCAGAAGCACGGGAAACAATAACTTGCTGGTTTAATAGTTTTAAACCATTTCATTTTGGGTGGTTTATTAAATAGCAATTGATACCCCAAACAGAGATATATAGGAATTCAGTTTTGAATATGTACATGAGACACTGTGGAACATTCAGGTAAAGATGACTGTTACAGAGTTGGTTACAAAAATCTAGATCTGAAAAGTGAGATCTGGGTTAGAGATAGAAATTCAGGAGTTGCTAGCAATTAAATTGTTATTTGTAGCCATGGGAATTGCTAAAAACCTAGTGAGAAGGTAGAGTGGGGAAAAATAAGGAAGATAGGATTAGGACTGAATGTTGAAGGATTCTAGCTTTTAGTGGTCATGTTGGGAGGGGGTGTCCTTAATCAGTGGAGATTAAGAAGGAACAGCCATGGAAGTTTTCTCAGCATTATAGAAGCCAAGAGAAGAGACTAGTTCCAGAAGGAACATGTGCTCAATTCTAGTATCAAAGGCTAATGAGAAGTTGTATAAGTTCAAAAGTATTCCTGATTGATTTAGAAGATGGTGGTCACTGATAATTCATCTAAGTGAATTTCCAGACACCTGCAGTTAACTTTTTACAGTGCTGACAATATTTTTATTTTAACCATTTTGTTTATAATAGCTGATATTGCACACTTCGCATATGCAAGGCACTGTATTAGATTATTCATATATATTGCATCATCTCTAATTTAATCATTATAACAACTATCTATATTTTTAGGACAACTGAAGTTTAGAGAAATTAAATGAGTTCCCTAAAATTATTCAGCTAGTAGGTGGCTGTATGCCCTCCCTTCCCACCCTGTCTGATTTACTGCTCCCAGTCTGTGGAAGGAAGGAAAGCGACATTATTAATTACTTTGGGTGTGATAATGGTCATTTTCATATTTTTTTCCCCAGAGCCCATATCTTCTAGATGTACAAACTGAAGTATTTACAGATGAAATTTTATAACTTGCATATGCTTCAAAATACTCTGAGTATAAGAGAAGTAGATAGAGATATAGATGAAATAAATTGACCAAGACTTGACAGTTGTTGATGCTGTATGATGGGTAAAGAGGGAGTCATTATACCATATTCTCTATTTTTCTATAATTTGAAATTTTCTACAATAACAAGTTAAAAAATAAGTGTCTCAGTAAGGTTCTGAGGTCTTCCCAGTGACTAGGGTACATGGGCTTTGTGTTAGTTATTTTGGGTTCTAAGAGCTTTATTTCTGGTAGATTTTCTCTGATATTGTGGATAACTAGAGGTGCTAGATAACTGGTCACTGGACATGGGAGAAGCTATTTATTAAAGTACTCTATAAAACCTGCAAAAATAAACAAAAAAGAACCTTCAATTTACTGAATAATCGCTAACTGTGATATGTGTGACATTCATCATCATTCTATAGGCTTAGTAGCATTTGTGAGGCAACAATTAATTAGCTGGATGGCTTTATAAAGTGCATGTTGCTTTTAATTGCTATGGCCCATTTTCCTTGTTTAATATAAAGTTGGAAGCTCTTAAGTGCATCAGAAATCTTTCTGGATTTGCTGCTGCATCACTCCACAGACATTTTCCTCTAGAGACATGGTAATTTTGCAACTTTTAAATATTCAGCACAGCTCTAATTATAAATAGTTCTCTTTCAAAAGCGATAGCCAGACTCTTGGCACAAGCCACCTCTTGTTATATTGGTAAGGATGACAGCATAATGACTGATGATATGTGTTAGATTTCCTCATTTCCCTTAATTAGAATTTTCTCTGCATTATCATGCTTTGTAACTAACCAGCTCATTTCTGACAATGGTTAATGTGATTAGGAATGGTTTAAACCTTGTATTTCATCTGGAGAAACAGCCCTGCCAGTCTGTCTGGTAGCCTGTGTGGATGGAGGAAGAAACTTCTCCTGACTGCTTCCAATTTTTCTGTTCTACTCGGGCTGGTCTGGTCAGGATATAAGGAGACATAAGGGAAATGCGAGCATGTTTTGTGCTCTCAGAAAGGGAGGAATAGATGCAGAAAGAAGAAGGATGAGGCCTTGAGATGGAAGGCAATGAGAAACAGCCCTGCCAGTCTGTCTGGTAGCCTGTGTGGACGGAGGAAGAAACTTCTCCTGACTCCTTCCAATTTTTCTGTTCTACTCGGGCTGGTCTGGTCAGGATATAAGGAGACATAAGGGAAATGCGAGCATGTTTTGTGCTTTCAGAAAGGGAGGAATAGATGCAGAAAGAAGAAGGATGAGGCCTTGAGATGGAAGGCAATGAGAAGGTTAGAGAGGGTGACCATATGGAGCCATAAATCAGTAGCTACGTGGGCACCAAAGCTGACCCTGTACATCTGGTTTGTGACTCACCAGTAATTTATTGAGCACCTGCTGTGAGCACAACCCTGCCATCACCACTGTGGGGGAACACAAAAGTTTCCAAAGACCTTTTCCCTGTCTTCAGTGCTAGCTGGAGGCAGATCTCTACAATTTCATATCCTCCTTGAAGACAAGGATTCATCTCTTTCATTCACTCTCATATCCCATTGCCTGATACCGGGTTCTGCTCACAGCAGTTATCTTTAGTAAATGGTTTGCTAAGGGTTGGATTGAGGAATGAATACAGCAATGTGAGAATAGTTATGGGGTCACTTAAGAAATGTCATAATAGCCCACTTCAAACTAAATATGTAAATACCGATGGGGTGGTCACAGAATAAAGGAATGATCAGATCAAAGTAAGGTTCTGCAAGATGTCAGACTCCTGAAAAATGTCAGACTCCTGAAAAGCCTGTCCCGAATCCCATTTTCCCAGTATCCCAAGATAAATTATGATGAAGACTGTGAAGGTTAAACTGTTCTGGGCCCACTCCTGGAACATTCATGCCAGAAAAACTCCTGGAAACCATCCTTCAAGTTAGATGAGAGAGTATCTGGCAGCTATAAGAGGATAAGAGAATTTCAACTCCTCATTGGTTGCACAGTCCTTCACAGGATTAGCCACTGTGAAGCCCTGAGATAGGAGACCATGCAGCCTTACGAGGGTCCCAGGTGAGCTGGGTGCAGGGTGCAGATGGATTTTATCATGCCTTTTTTGACTGTGTTATGGCCAGTCCTAAGCCTTTTTAAACATAAGGAGAAACAGCATCCCTGAGGTCAATCTTAAATAGGATATATTGATTAATTACCACCACATGGACAGACCTCTGCTTAGGAAGGAATATCATTGTTCTGGACTGAACTGTGTTCCCCCTACAAATTCATAAGTTGAAGCCCTAATCCCCAATGTGACTGTATTTGGAGATAGGGCCCTTAAGGAGGTAATTAAGGTTAAATGAGATCAAAAGAGTGGGACCCTAATCCAATAGGTCTGGTGTCCTCATAAGAAGAGAGAGATACCAGGTTGCATGCACACAGAGGAAAAGCCAGGTGAGGACAGCAGAAACGTGGCTGTCTGCAAGCCGGGAAGAGAGGCCTCACCAGAAACCAACCCTGCCCACACCTTGATCTTGGACCTTCAGCCTTCAGACCTATTAGAAAATACATTTCTGTTGGTTAAGCTACCCAGTCCTTCGTATTCTGTTATGGTGGCCCCCAAAACCTAATACACTCATGTAAAAGTATATAAACAAAACATGGCTTCTCTTGTCAATGAGCCTACTATATTCAAAGGAGAAAAGACATAAAGGTGCATAAAAATAGAGAAAATATACTGTTATGTTGAATACTGCTGACCATAACAAAATAAAAATAATTGCTTGTTATAATAACACTATGTGTTAGTCCCTTGGTATGGATTGAATTGTGTGCCACAAAAAGATCTGTTGAAATCTTAACCCCCAGCACTTCAGAATGTGATTTTATTAGGAAACAGGGTCTTGCAGAGGTAATTGAGTTGAAGTAAGATCATTAGAATAGACCCTAATCCCATATTGATATCAAAGGTAGGGTCTGGGGGGCCCGATAGTCAGCCTCAGCCCACCCAGTCCTCTTACCAGGTTCTTGACTCCTCCACAGGAAAGAATTAAAGGGCAGAGTCACAGTAGAAAGTGAGAACAGGTTTAATATGACAGATAAGAAATACAGGTTTCACAGAGAGTGCGGCATAACTCCAGAGACTGAGCAGGGCCCACACCAAGTCTAACACAAAAGTAAGTTCGGTGCAGACATCAAGTCTAACACAAAAGCAGGAAATACATACTTAAGCTCAGTACAAAGTGCAGGCTGGCTCAAGAGAGTGAGCAGCTGCCTGCTGAAAGTAAGTATGATACAAAGTGAAGTCTATGCTCCTCAGTCAGCAAAGTGTGGGTTGCCTCCAGGAAAGTGAGCAACAACCCTGCATTCTACTGGGATTTGGCTTAGTTTTGCTCTCTAATGAATATTCAGTTAAGGGGTTGGTTCCCAGTTACGTAACGTTTAGTCTTGCACATGCTCAGTTGGTCTCTTCCTGGAGCTTGTTCATCGGTCAAATCCTATCACATGCACCAGAATGTTCTGTGCTCTATGGCACCTCTAGTGGAAGGTTATTCAGAGAATAAACTCCACTTTACTGAGCATGCCTGGCCATCAGGGTTACATAACCCTTCTCTATTGAGCATGCCCAGCCACTGGATTTGCATAATCCAGCCCCTTTTGGTCTTATTTTCTACATGTTGGTGCTGAAAATAGGTCTAACTGGCAACAGTAACTCTCCTCTAGGGGAGAGCCCAGAGGAAGGAGGCCTGAGACCACAGGGAATGGCTTGAAACCCAGAGGTGTGTCCTGAAACCTGAGCCCAGGGAAACTGAGCACCTCCTAAATCAATATGACCGTTGTCCTTATAAAAAGGGGAAATTTGGATACATACATGCTTGCACAGAGGCAAGACAATGTGAAGACACACAGGGAGAAGATGGCCACGTGACTGGAATGAGGCATTTCCAAACCAAGGAACACCAGATTGCCAGCCAACACCAGAGGCTGGAAGAGGCAAGGAAGGATCCCCACGTAGAGACATCAGAGAGAACCTGGCCCCAGTGACACCTTGACTTCAGACTTCCAGCCTCCAAAACTGTGAGGTAATACATTTCTGTAATTTTAGCCACCAAGTTTTTGGTGCTTTGTTACAGCAGCCCTAGGAAACTTACACAATTTCGTTCTCAGAGCCAGATAAAGGGCAGTTCAACAAGCGGCTTCCTTGGTCACTAATCCATAGGAGATTTTAGATTATCACAGAAATGATTTAGAAATTATAGGGCCAGTTAATTCCAGTTTTCTCACATGGGGTGAAATGTCCCTGTTGAAGTAGTGAAGTGTCTCTAAGTGATAAGAAAAAATATTAATAATTTAAATCATCACTTGCCATTGCCTAACTAATGCTGTTATTTCCATGATGCACACATGGTTGTATTGTGACTATCTGTAATGCAGATACTTTTATTATTTCATTTTACAGCATAGGAAATGAGAATCAGAGAAATTAAATGATTTGCCTGACTTACCCTTGATCACACAACTAGTAAATCATAGAGCTGGTGGTATTCAAACTAAGGTTTCCTCCAGCTAGGTACTGAAAGATGAAAGGATTTGGATAAATAGAGTAGGAAGTACTTCTGAGCTGTGAGAGTAAACACGATTATGTCCAATAGAGATATTTATAAGCATAGCTAAAACAGAGAGTAGAGAGTATGATTGGGGGATGAGGAGCCCAACATAACAGGATTGGAGTGGACAAGAGTTGACGGTGGCCCTTTAGTCACCATCCTAAGGATTTCCTGCTTCTGAGAATAGATTAGTGATAAGCAGACAATAGAACTTGACCTAAATCCATTTAGTATGTTTACCCAACATAAACTTCTGTGCCATCTTCTTGATTCTTCTCTATCCTCCTCATCTCTTGAGACTCTATATGGTGTGGAGGACTATGGAGATCACTGATCGTATCAATCTATGTGTCCCTTCTGAGAGTTACATAGAAGAATCTAAAAAAATAATGAGCATTTTCTCCAGAGTCATCCAGTATTTTACAAACAAGTAGTAATAAGATCCATTATCTTTAAAATTTCCATTCGTTAAGCACTGTGCTATAAATAAACAAAACAAAATGAAACAAGGACAACAAAACCCTCAAAATATAACACGGTAAAAGAAAACAATAATAACCAACTTAATGCAGATGTACTGATGGGAAGACCAGCCTGCTTTATGGAAATTCTGAATTGTGGAGTATTGAACAGGAAATATTCATATAGCTTTGTAGCAGAAGTCTGCAGGCAAATAGAGACCGATAGAGTGTGACCAAATACAAATCTAAGGACTTACCTAAAAGTTAAGAACAATTTGTCATTAATAAAGCCAGGGAGAGGGTGTAGCATTGAGCAGATAAAGCACCCAATTGTAATGGGACAATCTGGTTTTGGTTTTGCCACTGCGTGTTGTTGGGGAATCTCTTCACCTCCTAGGGCCTCAGAGCTCTTATCTATAAAGCGTAAAGATTTCATCCAAAATCACAAGTTCCTCTTAAACTCTAATCCCTGCCTTACCATATATAGACTTCAGTGCTTCTCAAATGCCTAAAGGTTCTTCCAAGCAGGCTCTTTATTATTTGAGCTTTGTTAAGATGGGGAAGAATCTTCTCCAAGCATTACCTTTTGGCTTGGAAAACCCTATCTTGGTCCAATTAGAATTATGATACATGCAAACCAGTGGTGTCTAGATTATGAAGGTCTTACAGTAGTTGAGCATATAGGCAGGCCTGCGTGGATGCACTAACATGATCTTTCTCTAATCAGGGCCTTCTTATGCCATATTGATAATTTATTCTTTGGCAAATGACTGTGTATCTTAGATTGTGAACCAAGTTACTTAGAGTTATTTATCAATTGTACAAGCACTAGCCAACTGCTTGTATTATCACTCCGAGTATAGAATATCTATGGAAGTCACTAAGATCTCCTGGATTTCACATATTGTCTACATGGCATTCTTTTTTTTTTTTCTTAATTTTATTTTGTCGATATACAATGAGGTTGATTATTGTGGCCCATTACTAAAACCCCCCTCCCTCTTCCCTCTCCCCCCTCCCACCCAACAATGTCCTTTCTGTTCACTTGTCATATCAACTTCAAGGAATTGCAATTGTTATGTCTTCTTCCCCCCCGCCTCAGTTGTGTATGTGTGTGTGTGTGTGTGTGTGTGTGTGTGCGAATTTATTTATTTATTTTTAGCTCCCACCAATAAGTGAGAATATGTAGTATTTCTCTTTCTGTGCCTGACTTGTTTCACTTAATATAATTCTCTCAAGGTGCATCCATGTTGTTGCAAATGGCAGTATTTCATTCG
>NW_007728768.1:215603-281753 GCF_000696425.1 Galeopterus variegatus | reverse complement strand
TACTCTGGTATCACAGCACACAGCTCTCAGGATCGCGCTGTTTCCTGACACGGGTGCTCCATACCCGTCGCCATTTTTTCTCCTCCAAGGTGGATACCTTTTCTGTGGGGAAGAGAAATCATGGTTTGTTGACTTTGCCAATAACAAAAATGTTGGAGAGCCAGGTGGCAAAGCTGTTGCCATTGGAGTCTTTCACACAGACCACATCATAAGAGCCAGACAGAATGTCTCTCTCTATTGATCACACCAATTCTTCCCAGGTTAGTACCCTACGTGATCAGAAGCACTTCTCTAGTAACATACCATAAAAATGATCCCTGAGAGCACAGTTTTTGACCACAGCTCTTTAAGGAAAAATTCAATCAATGCCTTCTGTTGAGGGCCCTGGAATTGCCCTAGTCCCACCTTATCTGGTCAGCTAACAATTCCTTTGACACTGTGAGATATATTAAGAATTTTTCTATTAAATTTCTCTCCACCTTTTTTTTTATTGTTGTTCTTGTTAATTTTGTTAAGGTTGGTTTCAGTTGCTTGAAAGTAAGAACACTAATTAACAGAGACTTCCCCAAAGTAATGAAGTATGTAGATGGAGGCTGAACTGGCTTGAGTGATGGGAACTTTGGTTCTAGCCTTAGCTCTGCCACTCACTTGGTGTGACTGTGAATAAGCCATGTAAATTCTTGGAAGCTTGCTTTTCTCCACCTTAATAAAAGGGAGTGGACTAGAAGAGACTTAAACTGAGGTAGTTTTAGCAAGTGGCTCCAAAACTCTTTGACATCCTTCCACTGAGAGGTAGGGTCTATGTTTCTTCCCCTTGAATCTGTGTAGGCTTGTATCTTAGTCTGTTTGTGCTGCTATAACAAAATACCCAAGACAGGGTAAGAAACTCATATCTCACAGTTCTGGAGGGTGGAAGTCCAAGATCAAGATGCCGGCAGGATTGGTGCCTGGTGAGGACTGCTCTCTGCTTCCAAGGTGGCACCTTGTTGCTGCATTCTGAGGGGAGGGATGCTATGTCCTCACATGGTGGAAGGGATAGAAGGGCAAAAGAATGATTGTTAATTCTTTCCTGCCTTTTTATAAGGTTTTGAATCCCATTCATGAGGGCTCCACCATTATGACTTAATCACTTCCTAATGTCCCCAACTCTTAATACTGTAACGCTGGCAATTAAGTTTCAGCACATGAATTTTGGGGGACATTCATACCATAGCAACTTGTGACTGTTTCAATCAACAGAGGATGGCAGAAGTGATGCTTTGTGACTTTTGAGTCTGGGTTCTGAAAGGGAATGCAGCTTCTGCCGTGTCTGTTGGGGCTTTTGTGCTGGAGCACTAAGTTACTATGTAAGAAGCTTGGTTATACTATGGCAGCCTTAGTGCAATGAAGCCCAAGCCACATCTAGGGGCCACATGTAGGTGTTACAGTTGAGTCTCAGCTAAGCTCTTTTCCAACAGCTAGTATCAACCATCACATATGTGAATGGCTATCTTGGATGTCCAGCCCATTCTAGCCTTCAGATGACTTCAACTCCAGGTGACATCTGTCTACAACCACATGACAGACCTCAAAGTGAGAACTGCTCAGACAAGCATTTCCCAAATTCCTGCCCCTCACTCTCTCTCTAAATTCCTGTGAGCCTAATAAAATGGTTGTTTTATGCCAGTAAGTTTGGGATTGTTTATTACACAGCCATAATAATGGAAACTATTACCCTCTGGCCTTGACATTCATACACGCCTTTCCTTCATTCTTCCATCTAATTCTTCCATCCATTCAGCATTTTTAAAGATCTGACTCTATATGATACTGGGGATTCAAAGGTCAATCAGACACTACATCGAATCATAGAACTTCTGGAGCACATGGGGGAGAATCAGCATGAGTAAAACCAGCTCACATCACAGGAAACATTAAAAAGAGTGGCAAGAAGGTATGAACAGCAAGCTTTAGAAACTCTGCATTAAAAATGGTTAAATCTGACTGGTAAGCAAGGTTCATAAGGTCGTGGATCTCATAAGGGGGCATCCTAATGGAGGAGGCAATCAATAAAGCAATAAACGACCAAACAAGAAAATACATTGACAATAGGGAAGATGGAATGGAGGGATTGAGGCTGGAGCATGGGAGGCTGAATGTGAAGGCGAGGTATAGTCCAGGTGAGAGAGGAAGAGGACAGGGTGAGTGAGAATGGAGAGAAGCCTGGCAAGAGAGCCAAGGAGCAGTGGATACTAGATTGGGCTTGGCAATTGATTGAAGTGGCTGGTCTGGGTTGGCTACCCTATATCATTTCTAGGCTCTTCTACCCTCTTGGTTGGAGGGCACTTTTTCCTTCCAAGGGGCTGTCCTTGGACTCTCCTCACAACCTCCATATCAAAACTTACCTTTGGGAAATATTCTGACAAAGTCATTCACATGTGGCATCTTTTCTTGGGATATCAATACTATAACATGTTAAACTAAAGGAATGAAACCTTAAGAATCAGAATGCCTGGAATTGATAAGAGCTGGGTTGTATATGACTCAAGTCAGCCTAAGTAAAAATGGGGTGAATGCAGCAGGACTACATGAAGGACCATCCAAATTCCTTCCTCTTTCTCCTCTGGCTTTCTCTGTCTCTCTATTCTCTCTGTGGCTCTGCATCATTCTCTCTTTCAGTTTAAGTGGATTATTTTGCTTCTCTGAGCACATGGTCCACATACAGCAGCCCCAAATGGTGCCCTTGGCCCCCAAGTCTACATTACTTACACATCCCCACCTGCAGTGAACTACTGACCCAGCTGAGTCTCACTTCTAAATTTTGGGTGAGAGACCATAGCCCAGCTTGGATCCAAGTCTTCCCCAGTACACTGAGCTGTGGGCAGGCTTGTGGAGCTCTCTGGCTAGTTAGGAGAAGATTGCCTGGCAGATTCTCTCTGAGCAGAGCGCTACATGAGGAGACATCAGTCACCTCTGTAGCACTAATGGGAGTGTTTGGGGGGAGGACAGTCCAGAATGCAGATTCCATCTGATATCTGATTACTCATAAGCCATAATTTGTCCCCAGTAACCATTCCGGAGACTTGACAGCTATTGCTAGGAACTTCCTCCCTTTAGCCACTGTTCTGAAAAAGAGATGAAAAAATTAGTGATGGCTGCTGGAATGTTTTTATTCTTTTAAGTCTCAGATGACTGTAGTCTGTTTAGCCTCCAGGAAAGCCCTCCTTTACTTGTTTCCTGTGCTGGAGCAATGGGCATTTAAGCCTAGACATGGTGGCTCCTTCAGTGCAATTTTGCTTGTCCTGTTTTCCCAGAAGTTAAGGTAGATACATCCCTTGTTGACTCAGTTACTACAACAAAGAAGAGAATCTGATGCTTCTGAGAAAATCCAGCCCACTCAAACCTCAGGGGTGGGGGCAGGGCGGTAGCAATCATTGAGTTCCTATAGTGTGCCAGGCGCCATGCCAGGAACACTCCCGCCAACCTCCTCCATTGATCTGATAGCAATGATGTGATGCTCAGCAAAGAGAAGTCCCATGTGGTGGGTGGGTTTGTAACCACACAGCTTCGTATTAGATATTGCTTTTTTTCTCCTGTACATGAGTATCATCGTGGTTCTCCATGTTTCTTGGCGCATGAAGTGAAGGCACAGGGTCATTAGATACCTTGTTTGAAGTAACGCAGCATCACTATTAGAAAAAGAACTCACCCCTAGAATCTTTTGGTACGGGGATGGTACATATGTATGAGGGATTTGCTATGGGGGTATTCTTTTGTGGAGGATGAGGGGCTATAAGACGAGGAACATAGAATGGAAAGTCTAAACTTTCTTTGAACTTAGGTTTTCTTCTAATGAAGCTTTAACATTTTAGAATCTTGCCTCTTGAAATGGAAGAATTCTTTTAATTGGCTTCAAACAGCAAATTGCATAGTAGTGTGCACCTTCTCGGGTTGACTAAACATTGTTTAGTGGCTGTAATGGGATTGCTGGCCATTTTAGAACCTTCCGGAATGAACCCCCAGTTTCCTACACTGGGGAGCCTGTAAAAGGTGAGCAGAAAGTACTGATGATGGTATTTAACTCAAAAGCTTTAAATGGCTGGAAATTCTGTAGCAATTCTGTAATAGATTGCTGAAATCTATTGACCACATCTATGACACAAGGCACCTTATTTGTTTTTCACAATGATCCTAAATGTAAGCAGTGTTAATCCAGCTTTAGAAAGAAGGGAACTCTAGGTTCAGAAGTTAAGTAACTTGCTCTGGAGAAACATAAGAAGCTTAAGTGATGTGGATTCAGCTCCTGGTTTATTGCTTGTTAGGTATGGGATCTTAGCCTCAGTTTTCTCATCTGTAAAATAGTCATGATCGAAGTCACCTATTTCACAGAGCTTGGGTGAGGATAAAATAAGATCCCATGTGCTTGGCTCCTGCTCTGACTACTCCACAAAGCCATGCAGTTCATAAGAGGCAGGCTTCAGACTTGAACCCAGGTCTGCTGGATTCACACTGCCTTCCATGGGGAGATTTTGATTCCAAAATAAAGATAGACTGGAGTCAAGGAGAAGGTCTGGGGCTCAGAGTCAGCTCCTAAGTTTGACTGATAGATGACAGCTCCTCTCCCCCATACATTCACACATACACATTTCTTTGAGAACATGAGTGTAAGGATTTAAGGAGGTTCTTTTAGGATAGAGCGGGAGAAGTCATACCATTATGTGGAAAGCATACTTATTGACAGATGTTAGTTCTGCTAGGCAATCCTTTTGTTTTTCCTCTTTTATTTTTTTTATAAATCAACTTCACTGAAACATAATTTATGTACGATAAATACACCCATTTTATGTTTGAGTTTTGACAAATGTATACATGTGTGAAAACACCATGGTAACCAAGTGACAAAGCAATATTGTCATCCCAGAAAGTTCTCTCATACCTTTTTATAGCCAATCCCTGCCCCCCACCTCCAGCCCCAGGTAGCCACTAATCTTCTTTCTATCACTATAGATTCTGTCTGCCTGAATTTCATATAATGAAGTCATACGGTTTGCATTGTTTTGTTTAGGGTTTCTTTTATTTAACATAGTGTCTGAGACTCATCCATGTTGTTTTATGGATTGGTAGTTTATTCCTTTTTATTGCTGTGTAGTATTTCATTTTATGGATAGACACATGTCTATCCATTCGTCCTGACCTGCAGTCATCGAGCCACCGTGCTATTGGTTAAATGTGTCCCCCCCAAGTTCATATATTGGAAACTGTCTCCTTTGTGACAGTGTTAAGAGGGTGGGAAATCCAATTATGGTATTTGAAAGATAGGGCTTTAAAAAGGTGATTAGATTGTGAGGATTATCCCCTGGTGACTGGACTCATCCATTCATGGGGTAATGGGCTGATGGTTTAATGGGTATGGTTCTCATGGCTTTAAAAGGAGTGCAAATGAGGAGGTCAGCTCTCTCTTTCTTAGCCCATTCTTGCCATGTGACACCCTGGTCACCACGGGACCCTGTAGAGAGTTCCCATACAGAAGGCTCTCACTAGATGTGCCTCCTGGACTGTGGATTTCTCAGCTTCTGAAATGTAAGAAATAAATTTCATTTTCTTATAAATTACCCAGTTTTAGGTATTCTGTTATAAGCAATAGAAATGGATAATACAAAGGGTTAGGGCCAGACAGTGCCACCTGAGACCTGGGCAACTGGGACCCCTCCCTGGGCCATGTGCTCTAGATGACCTCTCTCTGGCTCTCTTCCAGACACATCCTCCCCCATGAGGTGAGAGGGCTGTGGGGCCAAGGAGACATGATCTTTGGGAACCCGGTCCTGGGTACTCAGAACCAGAGAATCCTCTGCCCAAATGGCCCTGAGCCTGCTGCCAGGGCCTACATAGGCCTTTCCCTTGGATTAATCAGTGATACACCCACAAGCCTGAGGAGGATGGTCTGCAGGCAGGGAAAGGAATGAGAGGGGTTGGGGACACAGGGAGAGCGCAAAGACCTTGGACGTGCAGGTCTAGATGCCCATGCTTATGCATACAAGCCTTCTCATGAGAAGAGGAGTGGGAGTCTGCTACAGGCTGGGGGCCCACAAGTGATAGAGGTGGGCATGTAGGCATAGCAGTGGAGTGGAAAGAAGGAAGGGACTCCTAGGAAGAAATAAAAGTGTAAAGAGACAGAAAACCAATTTTAGAGGTCACCGAACAGAGGGTATTAGAATTGGAAATGATTTTAGATTTCATGTTCTCTCATTCTTTAGTTTCACAGATGAGAAAGCTGAGGCCCAGAAAGGCTAAGTGACTTCTCTGAGGTCACACAGCTAGTTAGTAGCAGAGCTAAGAAGTAAATTTTCTAATCCTAGGCCAGCGTTCTTTCAATATACACAAGAGCAGTGATCTTAAAACTTTTTTCTTTGCATATGCCCTAAAATATTTTTGTTAAACTGTGAACCTCCTTCATATATTTTGAAGTTAACTTCAAAAATATTAATTATAAAATTAAGTAGTTGTAAAGGATTTAATTTCCAGCATATTGCAAATATTGTCATTTTAAAATGAAAGTATTATGTCACTCTTGGAAGTGCAATCTAAATACTATAGTTATTTGCTATCCAGCAGCATCCATATAAAAAATACATAAACACACTCTTCCTTAATACATACAAATTATGTATCATTCTCCTTCCTCTTTGAACTTGACTTTTCTTTCTGTTCGCTCTAAGAAATTGTCCTAACATACTTTGTGTTTGAAAGATTTTTATTTATCACCCTGTAACAATTTTCTGCGATATATCTATGTCTATCTGTACATCCACACACGCACAAACACACACACACACATATACATGCATAATACACATACATATAAATTGAAATTACATATTGCTATTTTCTGTGGCCTTTCATTCATTTATTAAACAAATATTTATTGAATGCATATTTTGTACCAGACATTGTTCTAGGTGCTGGTCTAGTAGAAAAACATACAGAAATTCCTGCCCTCCTGGAACTTACTTTATGTTGGGGGAGACATTCAATATACAGGATAAATAAGTAAAGTATGTATAATTTTAGATTTTGAAAAGTGCTAATAAGAAAGAGAAAGCAGGGAAGAGAGATATATAATGTCAGGTGGCAGATGGTGTTGACATTTTAGATGGGATGGCCTCCCTGAAAAGGTGACTTTTGCATAAAATCTGAAGGAGGTAAAGGACCCAGTTATGTGCATATGAGGGAAGAGCATATCAGACGGAGGAACAGTCAGTTCAGACACTCTGAGGCTGGGATGTTCTTGTCGTGTTGAGAAAGGCAAGAGAGCCAGAGTGGGTGGAGTCAGAAGGAGGGTGGGAGCCCAGAAGATGAGCTCAGAGGTCATGGGCAGCCAGGTTGTATAGGCCCTTGGAGGTTATTTTAATGATTTATACCTTTTTTCTTTTTTTTTTTTCCTTTTTGTCTTTTTTTGTGACCGGCAACGGATCGCAACCCTCAGTGTCGCGCCCATACCGGACCGGGACCGGCGACGGGATCGCAACCCTCGGTGTTGCGCCCGCACCTCGCTCAGCCAGTGAGCAGCTGGTCTGTATGTGGGATCTGAACCCTCGGCGGGAGCGCCGCCATGCTCCCAAGCAGCGCACTGTAGCAGTGCGCCACCGGGCTGGCCCGATTTATACCTTTTATCTTGAGTGATTCTGGAGGATTTTGAGTAAAGGAATTACATCATCTGACTTAAGCTTTAGCAGGACATTTTTGTGCTGCTGCCTTAAAAATACATTGCAACAGGGAATGGACCAAAGCAGGGAGAGCTTTTAGTCGATGTGATAATTAATTTTCAGTGTCAACTTGACTGGGCTAATGGATGCCCAGATAGCTGGCAAAACATTATTTTTGGTTATGTCTTGCAAGGGTGTTTCTAGAAGAGATTAGCATTTGAATTGGTAGAATAAGTCAAGATCGAACCTCACCAGCGTGGGTGGGCATTGTCTAACCCACTGAGGGTCCTAATAGAACAAAAAGGTAGAGGAAGGGCCAATTTGCTCTTTCTGCTTGAGCTGGAATATCCATCTTCTCTTGCCCTTGGACATCAGTGCTCCTCGTTCTTGGGCCTTTGGACTCAGACTGGGACTTACAACATCAGCTCCCCTGGTTCTCAGGCCTTTGGAGTCAGACTGAATTATACAACTGGCTTTCTTGGGTCTCCAGCTTGCAGTCACCAAATCATGAGACTTCTTGGCTTTTGTAATTGTGTGAGCCAATTCATATTCCAACTCTAATTCACACAGATGCTCCTCAACTTACAATGTTGTTATGTCCCAATAAACCCACCATAATTTGAAAATGTTGGAAGCCAAAAATGCATTTAATACACCTGAACTACCAAACATCATAGTTTAGCCTAGACTAAACTTGCTCAGAATGCTTATATTAGCCTATAGTTGGCCAAAATAATCTAACCAAAGATTATTTTATAATCAAGTGTTAAATATCTCGTGATTTATTGAATACTGTACTGAAAGTGAAAAACGGTATGGTTGTATGGGTACTTAAAAGACAATTTCTACTGAATGCGTATTACTTTTGCACCATCATAAAGTCGAAAATTTATTAAGTCAAACCATCATAAGTCATGGACTGTCTGTGTATATCTCATGTACACACATATATATGGCCTATTCTGTTATTCTGGAGAACTCTTCTAATACGGGCAAGCTGATAGATATCCTTCATTTGCTCTTCAGATCTACTCTCCACCTTTTTCAATCCTGCTGTGCTCCCTGGGAGGCTGACCTATATGGACTACATCAGTGGGTTGCTTGGCCTCTGGCTTCCAGTGGGTTCAGCCAGTGGGGACCAGCAGGAGATGAGAGGGAGGGAAGAGAATGAGGTTGAGGCATTTATTCCATTTATTCCTCTGGCTCCCTCCCTGCTGAGTCACTGAAGGTTGGCTGTGTTTCTGTACCTAAGGCCTCAACTTCTTTCAGGTAGCCCTGCTCCTACAGCTACCCTCTTGGGGTTCTGGTAACTGCTCTCTTCTATTGCTCCATTAGGCCTAGAGGTGGATATGGCATCCCTCTGATATGAGTCCCTGGTGCTTCACTATCCCTTGTTAGTTTCCATAACCCTGGCCACACCTTCATAAATGTAGTCCCTTAATTAAACCCTCTTCAACTACCCCTTTGGCATGCCATCTGCTTCCTGTTGGGACCCTGACTCTTTTGATTATTTATTGCTTTGTAAAAAACCACTCCAAATCTTAATGGAGTAAAATAACCACGATCATTTTTTTAGTCATGATTTTGTAATTTAGGCAAGGCTTGGTGGGGATAGCCCCTCTTTGTCCCATGCGGCATAAGCTAGGGGTGGCTTGGGCTGAAGGATCTACTTCCAAGATGGTTCATTGACATAACTGGCAAGTTGGTGCTGGCTGTCATCTGGGAGCTCAGCTGGGGCTGTTGGCTGGGCCCTTTGATTCTCCTCCAAGTGGGCTGTTAGGGCCTCCACACAGCATGGAGGCTGGGTTCCAAGAGGCAGGAAGCAGAAGCTGCCAGTCGTCTTAAAGCTTAGGTATGGAACTGGCACAGCATCACTTCTAAATGCAGTTGGCTAAAGCAATGAGAGGCCAAGCCCAAATTCAAGGGAGTAGAGAGGAAAACAATGAATTTATGGCCATCTCTAATGCACCACACTGACTGAGACAGGAGGCTGCTGCAATAATCCAGGTGAGAGATGATGATGGCTTGAACCAGGGTGATGGCAGTGGGGACAATGGTTGGATTCTGGTGACATTTTGAAGACAGCTGATAGGGCTTGCTGATTGGATATGAGGTGTGAGAGAGAGGAGTTGTGTTTACCTGTGTCTTCTGTGAATCAGTTGCCCAGGTGGAATTAGACATGGAAGCATTTTATTTTATTTTATTTTATTTATTTATTATTATTATTTTTTGGTCTTTTTGTCTTTTTCCGTGTCCGGCAACGGATCGCAACCCTCAGTGTTGCCCCCGTACCGGACCGGGGACCGGCAACGGGATCGCAACCCTCGTTGTTGCTCCCGCGCCTCGCTCAGCCAGTGAGCGGGAACCGGTCTGTATGTGGGATCCGAACCCTCGGCGGGACCGCCGCCGCGCTTCCCAAGCAGTGCACTATCCATTGCGCCACCAGGCCGGCCCCGGAAGCATTTTATTAATATTATTTCCTGTGTGAAAAGAAAATAAAGAGGTAGCCAGGGAAAGCTGGGGCCATCAAGCCGTAATGGAAGTGCAACCCTTGATGAAGGGGAGAGGAAGAGAAGGTCGGGTGGAAGAGTCCAAGACCACCATGCAGTCTAAGGAAGGTTTCGCAAAGCCTTCGGAGAATTCTTGAGCCAAATTTGGCCAACAAAGGAATCCTGCGTCTCCCAGAAATGGGTCTGTCTTAGTATTGCTGACACAATTATTGGTGGAGAAAAACTCATGGATGAGGTGACTTCAGTGTGAATGTGGTGATGGATTTCAAGCACAGCATCTGGGGCTCTTGTTAATTATGCTTTCTCTGTAGGAGATCTGTGAGACACATTCTCAAGGCTGCCTCGGGTCAAGGACTATTCTGAGGTTTTTGATCTGAGCAGCTAAAAGGATGAGAGAGCCTTAACTGAGCTGGGGAAGCCTGAAGGAAGAGCTGGTTTGAGGAGGAATATCAGAAGTTTGATTCGGGACCTGTTAAGTTTGAGATATCTATTAGACATCCCAGTAGAAGTACCAAACAGGCAACCGGATAAACATGCCTAGATTTCAGAATGTCCATGTTGTAGATAATAAATGAGGGAAAGTAAGACTCTATGTGTTAAGAAAAATCTCTTCTCAAAGAAGTTACCATTATTATATTATTGGCACCCAAGTGATCAAAACTGCACAAATATATATCAAATTTTGATAAATAAAATAAAAATTATTAAACATAAAAGTAAAATTGTATTGAAAATGCATATCTTTATAAGCTATGTCTGTGGATGCATATTACTTATTGCTAGAAAGAGACAGTTCAATATCAAACTGTATTCTCATTTTTTATACTTACAGATTTAAGTGCTAAGAAATCTTAGTCATGTAAATATGCAGATTGGAGTAGAAAGAGTTTTATTATAGTAACATCATTTGGGTTTCTAAACTTCTGCATCATATGCTAAAGATCCTGTAGTAAGCTATTATCAAAAATTATTTTTATTGGTCAGCTGATAACCCTAGTAGGTCTTCCTGCAGTTTGGATGAAAGCACAGAACTGGATACCACCTGACGTACAAAAAGATCCGTTACTCAGTGGTTAGAGTAATTTGCTTTGTTAGCACTAGCCTCAAATTTGAAATTGTCCCTCTGTTTGGTGCCTAAAACATTTTTACTATCTGGGGCAGTGCATCAGTGAAGATTCTGGAAGGCTGAGGTGGGCCTTTTTTCATTTCTTAATTAATTTCTTTCAATTAAGAACTGGGAGATAGGTGTGTCCTTAGGCAGATTTCAGGAGAGAGATTCTGAAAATTGAATCTCTTAAAGCCCTGTTACATGCAGGATGAAAAGTCGTCTCATATTTCTGAGTGACTGGAAAGTTCTTAGAACAAGGTGGCAGGGTTTATTTAGAAAGCCATTGGAGTAGTCCTCCAAGGCATATGGGCACAGGAGCACTTTGAGGAGCTGATCTGAGAGACCATGAGCTGGTGCAGGACGAGGTCTGTCCCTGGAGGAAAGTGGTTCTGTGTTCCTGGTGTCTCAGGCCATACTGAACAATAAAAGCCCAGGCTTAGGCTTGGGCCAGAGTTAGGTGGGGAGACTGGAGAAAGCAAACTGGTGGTAGTGTTGAGGCAGTGGCCTGATGGATGTGGAAAATGGAGCTTTTAAGAACTTCAGCAATGTTAGGCCACTTTGAATCAATTAAAAAATTGTATGGACTAGGTATATGGACTAGGGACAAATTTAGGTTCTGAACCAGCCCTGAGGAGTTGGGTGAGGAGAAAGGATAGTTAGGATGGGAGGTAGAGAAATACCTTAGTCTCAAGAGCTCTAGCTCCTTAGAAGAGCCCTTCCCATTCCTTTGGATGTCATAAAATCTCCCCATAGTAAAAGTAGCTGGGAAGCCTGCTATGGAGTCCCCAGGCTCATTCCTCCCTTCTTGTTGTCATGGACAGATCACTGCATTCAAGTCAGAAGGCCAATATCACACCTGTGTCTATCCCCGCAGGATATGTGGCCTTTGGAAAACTCCATTCTAAACCTCAGTTTCCTTATCTCTAAAATGGGAACAAAAATATTTCACTTTTGATGTTTTTTAATCTTGTAAAGATCAAAGGTGAATATTTGAACCTGCTTTCTAAATCATGATGCACCATATAGCTAAAGGCATGTACAATTCAATTCAGTATGGGCACCTGCTATGTGCTAGGAACCATGGGGTGGCAGAGTTCAACACAGAGGGTGTGTGAGGGCAGAAACTAAGGTGAGAGCCAGACATTGATAAAACTCAAAATAAGAGAAAATGAGAGAGATATTGGCTGTGCTGTCAAAGCAATCTGGAGCCACAGGGGGAAGTGGTAATCAGTTTCCACTCAGGGGATCCAGGAGGGCGTTCATGGAGGAGGAGAGGTGGGAATTGAAGGCCGAGTGTGAATTTGCTGGGCAGAGAAGTGAGACAAGGGCATTAGAGGCTGAGCACCAGCAGGGTGGTACTATGGAGGCATGGAAATTCCTGGAACATGTAGACGATTGCAGATGTTTAGGTTAGATCCTTATTTTTTTCCCTGCTATTTGAAATATTTCTACCAGAAGCAGTCATACACATACATCCTTATAAATTTCTCTGTTTTCTGAATATAGGGGTCTAAAGCTGAGAGCGTCCAAAAGCCCTTTTAGGCCTTTGCATTTACTCTATTACCTTCCACAGAAGATTGTACCCACATCTCCTCTATGAGCGTGCTGGCTTTTCCACTCCCTTGCCCGAGTCTGCAATGACTTTTTAAGCCAATAGAACAAGGTAACAGTTTGTCAGGACGAGATTTGCTTCATGATCTGTGATGTGGCCTCACACCTCCTTTGCAATCTTGTTTCCAGCTCAGAGGCAGTGTACATAGTGCTTAGGGATGTGGCTCTGGAGTAGGCTGCTTGGGATCGAATTCTGGATCTACCACTTCAGAGATGAGTTGAACATTTCTGCAAAGGTGAACTGAGTCTCTCCCTGCCTCATCTCTGAGGGAGTGGCTCTATTAAAATTGGGGAGAGAGGCCATTTTTGGTTTTCAAATTTTCGTATGATTGTACATTTTGTGTGTTCTTCAAAAAAAAAACCTTGTGAAATGTGAGTGCTTTGACATGATCAGCTGCCATTAGGACAATGAATCCTAGAGGGTGGGGTAGAAGATTGACAGAGCAGCCCGGACAGGTGCTCAGGGATGGGGAGGAGAGATGGCGAGGGCTGAGATGCTGGTGGTGACAGTGAGAAGGGACAGGGAGCCAGGTTTGAGGGAATCGGAAGAGGCTAGCAGAGGGAGACGAGATGGGGCCGGTGAGTGCTGGGATGGTGTGTCAAGCATCCTGGGGTTCGCGGCTCCCTTTCCACGACACCTGCTGCCGCCCTCTGCTCACTTTATTTCCCAAGTCTGGGGGATGCTGTAGTCCTTTTCCACTCTGCCTGTGAGGAAAATCTCAGGCTGTGTTCAGCATGCCAGGGAGAGCTGACTCTTACCAGTAGCTCACTGCACCACTGGTTTTATCCGAGCTTCAGAAATGTTCTTGTAACGGCAAATGTCACTTGGATGAGAGTCTTTCTTGTCCTCCCCCTTTGCTCTCCCCTGACCCGTCTTTACTCTTTCATTATTCTGTCTCTGGGTGTGTGCCATAGATAAGCACCATGGCAGAGGCCATGGGGGACAGGTAAAAGAGATAACATGAACCCTACCCTTTAGGGACACAGAAAGGCACCTCCAATCCCTCATTGCTTCTTTCCCCAGAAGACTTCAGAAATCCCAGTCACAAGAGAAAGAGGGAAAGAGACCACTGGTTGTTGAGTCCCTACTGCTCGGTAGCATGCTAGACACTGTACATAAATTTTCTTACTTAATCCTCTCAACAACTGTAGTGGTAAGTATTATTATCTCATTTCATAGATGAGGAAATTGTGGCTCAGAGAGTTTTGGTAACTTGTTTAAGGTCATACAACTTGAGACTGGAAGACAGGTCTGTTTGGGTGACATTTGGTCCCACTCTGGCCTTCACTGTTGTTACATTTGTTGGTCGAGGGACTATGCACACCCACGTTCGTCCTTCTCTGGCTGATCAGAGGGCCTCACTTATACTTATTCTTGGAGGGAGGTAAGGGTTATGGAAGTGAAGTCATGAGCAGAGTTTTTCCACAGGCTCTGGCAAGCTGTTACCTCTGAAAGGAGGTGTGCACATTTGCCTGTGCCGTGGAGGGTGGCAATTTCCTTGGCCTGGTGAAAGTTCTGAAAGTGCTGAGACTGGTGAACTTTCCTGAGTGACTTCCTCTCTCGGGCTCCGTAGGTCCACACTGATAATCTATCTGGATTACCTATGGCATGAGAAAAGCCAGCCTTGGTTCAGCAGGAAACCTGGTGTCCCAGTTGTCTGTGGAAAGCCCTAGAAGCTCTGTTGCTGCTGCAGCTGCTGCTTCTGACCCAGGGGTTTTTGTTATTGATGATGAGAAATGGGCTGACTACAGGGCTTCTTGGCCAAAGGGAAGGTAGCAAGCAGCCAGGCTCTGGGCCTGCTCTGTTTTATCCATGGTGTGGCTTTTTTCAGGTTTCTGTTGATTAGCCCTCTTGAGAACAGAGACAGGTTGTCTACTCCACAGCAGCCTGAGGTGTCTCCCAGGATGGCCAGGGAGGCCCCAGTTGCTAGGAGCCCTGAGGCAGTGGCAGCTCCAGCTGCGCCACACTCAGCACTCTGGGGCTTCTGAGAGCCCTGATCTGACCATCCAATACCCCAGGAAGGTGTGTTTCTTGTTGAGGGAGAGGAGGACATTGCCCTGGCTCTCAGCTCCCCAGGAGCTGACAGAGACTTTTCAGGCTGCACATCCCTTGGGTTCCTCCCAGTGGGGAGCCCCAGGAAGCTCTCCTGGCCGGCTGGGTAGGAGGCTTCCCCCTGGGAGTCCATAACATCACATCTACACCTTTATCCCTGCATGTATCTCATTAAGTTGAAATGATCTACCAATGAGGTTAAGGACAGATCATTAGAGGAGCATAGGGGAGACAATGTCTCCAGTACCTAGCACAGTGCCTGGTTCACAAGAGACAATCAGTGGTGACCTGTTTGTTAAGCTGAGAGGGCTGCCCTCAGGGACTCAAGTTCTTTCCATCTTCCTGATCTGCTTGTGTCCTTGCAAGCAGTCACAAGATGGCTGATCCATTTCTACACCTCAAGTGCTCATTACAGGCAGTAAGAAGGAGAATGGAGATAGGGGAAAGGATGACGTTTTATCAGGTAAGCAAGGCTTTCCCAGAAATCCCTGGTAGATCAGTGCTGTCTCTAAGCAGCAGGGAAGTTCGGGAAGGTATATGTTTTTACCTGGGCTTGTTGCCCTCTCAAACAAAATCATGGTTCTTTTAGCCAGTAGGAGAGTGTATTAGTTTTCCAGGGTTGGCATAACAAAGAACCAGAAAATCTGATGACAAAAATGTATTGCCTCACAGCTCTGGAGGCTGGAAGTCTGAAATCGAGATGTCACCAGGGTTGGTTCCTTCTGAGGGCTGCGAGGGGGAATCCATTCCATGCCTGTCTCCCATCTTCTGGTGGTTTGCAGATCTTTGGCATTCCTCGGCTTGTAGATGCATCAACGTGATGTCTGCCTCCATCGTTACATGGCTTTTTCTCTCAGTACATGTCTGTCTCTGTGTCCAAATTTCCCTTTTTTTATAAGGACATAATCATATTGGATTAGAGCCCATTCTAAGGACCTCATTCCAACTCGATCATCTGCAAAGACCCTATTTCCAAATCTGGTCATATTCACAGATACTGGGGGTTAGGATTTCAGCATCTTTTGAGGAGACATAATTCAACCTTTTGAATTTTAAAAAATGGCCTCCAGATCTAAACAACACTTTAGACCAATTGGACTTGGCAGATATCTACAGAACATTCCATCCAACAACCTCAGAATATTCATTCTTGTCATAAGCACATGGAACATTCACCAGGATAGATCACATGTTAGGTCACAAATCAAGTCTCAACAAACTCAAAAAACTTGGAATTATTCCATGTATTTTTTCAGATCACAATGTATTAAAATTAGAAATCAATAACAAATGAAACTCTGGAAACTATACAAACACATGGAAATTAAACAGCATTCTACTTAATGACATATGGGTGGAAGAAAATATTTTCAAAATATACATCTGACAAAGGATTAATCCAGAATGTACAAGGAACTCAAACAACTTAGCAAAAAACCAAATAACCCAATTAAAAAATGGGCAAAGGAGCTGAGTACACATTTCTCAAAGGAAGATATATGAATGGCCAACAGACACATGAAAAAATGCTCAACGTCACTCAGCATATGGGAAATACAAATCAAAACCACAGTAAGATGCCATCTCGTTCTAGTTAGGATAGCTAATATCCAAAAAACAGAGAATAATAAATGATGACAAAGTTGTGGAGAAAAAGGAACTCTCGTATGCTGTTGGTGAGACTTCAAAATGGTGCAGCCTTTATGGAAAATGGTATGGAGGTTCCTCAAACAATTACAGATAGATCTACCATATGACCCAGCTATCCCACTGCTGGGAATATATGCAGAGGAAGGGGGGGGGTCATGCCAAAGGGATACCTGTACTCCCATGTTTATTGCAGCACTACTTACAATAGCCAAGAGTTGGAACCAGCCTAAATGTCCATTGTCAGATGAGTGGACAAGGAAACTGTCGTTTATCTACACAGTGGAATACTACTCTGGTATGAAAAAATGAAATACTACCATTCTCCACATGGATGGACTTAGAGAAAATTATATTAAATGAAACAAGTTAGACACAGAAAGAGAAATACCACATGTTCTCACTTATTTGTGGTAGCTAAAAATAAATATACAAACAAGTAAATGGTGGCGGGGGGGAGAAGACACAATCATAACAATTCCTTGAACTTGTTAAGATAAGTGAGCAGACATGATGTAGTTGTGGGGGAGGGGAGAGAGGGAGGCAGGAAAAGAATGGATAAAGGGACATGAAAATCAACTACAATATATATTGAGAAGTTAAAAGGAAAATGAATAAATAAAAAATTAAACAAAACAAAACAAAAAAACCGAAAAAGAAACAGAGCTGTTGCCATAGTGCTGCACTGATGACGTCATTGGAGAGGGAGACAGTAGGTTTCCCAGATGATGTAGTGGGCAGAGCAGCACATGCGTAGAAGGAACTTAGAATAGGTCTTTTTCTACTCCTGTGCTGGTGATGTCATTGGAGGGCGAGACTACATTTCCTACAAGGAGAAAATTTTGTTTATTTTCCCAGCAAGGATTCCTGTTACCAGGAGACCCGGACCTGATGGTTCAGGACTGGACTTTAAGCGAGGTGGAATTCTGATTCTTTATTAAATCCTGGTTTGACAACCTGGGACTTTGGACAACCTGAGAATAATGGGGAAATTTGAATGTGGGCCATTTACAGCATGATATTAATAAGTAATTTTATTTTTAGTTGTCATATAGGTATTGCTATTATAGAGCCCACGTTTCTTTTTGCATATGCATTTTAGATTACGAAAAAGTCATGCATCTATTTTATTTTAAATGGTTAAGCAAATGAGAAATTAATATAGTAGCTCTCTTCCAAGCCATTAAAAAGTGTTTGTTCTCATCCAGTAGACTAATTTGTCAGTCTTCACTGGTTTGTACTACATAGTTGGAAAAACTGTTCTAGTGTGTATAGCAAAATAAAAGAGCAGGAATATAACAACAGCAGCAAAAAAAATGGCCTAGAAATTTTTCGATTCTCCTCCCCTCAAGAGGTGATGTCTGTATCCTTCCCCTTGAATCTGATTGTTTGTGATTGCATTGCCTAATAGTGTATGGCGGAAGTGACTCCCAAGGCTAGGTCCTAGATGTCCTTGTGGCCCCTGCTCGGCTCTCTTGGGACACTCTGGAAGAAGTCAGCTACCATATTAGAAGTCTGTATATCATGAGATGGCCATCCTGGGGAAGCCAAATGTATGTGCTCCAGTCAGCAGCCTCAGCCGGCATCTGATTGTAACCACATGAGAATCCCCAAGCCAGAACTGCTCAGATAAGCCCTTTCTGAATTCCTGACCCACAAAATTATGAAGAAAAGCAAATAATTGTTTTTAAGCCACTAAGTTTGGCAAGTTGTTACACAGCAATAGAAAACTGAAATAATCAGCAAGAATGATAAAATGAATATTGGTCAGCCAGTAAGAGCAATGTGGACTCAGACTCGGGAAGAATTGTCATCAGGAGGATGGCTCCCCTGGAGTCTCTCAGCAGAGCTTTTGTGTTTCTCGGTTTCCACTGTGGGTGGGGCTCCCTCCTTCATGCTGAGACACTTGGTTAAGATGAATGTCCAAAATGCTAGTATCATCTGAATGTTCAAATAATCATTTTCATGGGAAAAATTGTGTCAATGATTGTCACTGTTAGCTGTGTAATGAAGGCAGTGGTTCCTAGCTTGCCCTTTCATCAATAGGCTGCTTTACCTGAACTAGGAGAGAGTTGTCATTGGAACGCCAGGGTGCTAGCTTGTATAACTTCTGTTTCAACAAGAAGTAGGTACCCCTCTCCCCCATTTTATAGGCAATGGCCTGAGAAATAGGGTCTTCTGGCAGACCTTGAATTCTACACCATAGTTTTCAGTTTCCCAGTTTATTCTGGGGGCACTGGAGCCAGACTCTGCCTCTCAAATGATGCACAAAATAGGGGTGTGCCTTGTGATAAAATTTCCTGAACCTGCTGAAGGTCATTTTGTGCTGAATCGCTCACCTGTGGGTGTCTTTGCTGCCTTTGGTGTCCAAATCCCCCTGCTTTTCTTTTCCCATGGCTTTGTTCCTCTGTGTGCTTTGCTAGGTCTCAGGACTCATCAGTTCTCTTATAGCCCTTCTTCGTCATACTGTGCCTAAGCTAAGTCTTCGCTTTGCTCGACCTTTACTCCATTTTCCTTGACTTCTTCATATTCACCTTCATGCTTCGATCAATCTCCCTAACAGCAGTTGCCAAGCAACTTCCTTTCCTTTCTACAGGTTTCTCCTAAAATTCCATCTTTTTCATCAAGCCCTTTGCTTAGCCACTCTGCACTTTTTGTTTGGACTGTGTTGAAACTACAGACTGTCAACCAAAGGGATGCTACATGGAGCAGGATACAGAGTAGTTAGGACACAGGCTTTGGGGTCAGAGAGGTTTGGGTTCAAATTCTGGCTCTGCTATAGATTAGCTATGTGATATTTAACTTTCCAAACTTCAATTTTCTCATCTGTGAAACGGTATAGCACCATGATAATTTGTCCCATTCCACGTGCTCTTCTAGAACCTTATCACTTCCCCTAAAGAGGTGGGGTCTATACCCTCCCCCCCTTTTAAATCTGGACAGGTTTGTGACTTGCTTGTAATCAGTTGAATGCAGAGGCAATAATGCAGCGTGACTTCAGAAGCCAGGTGAGAAAAGCGACGTAGCTTCTGCCTTCCAGCCTGGAGCGTTCGCACTGGAGCCCTGAGCAGCCACGAAGGTGGTCTGGCTGCTCAGGACCCACCATTCTGTGAAGAAGCCCAAATGAGCTCATGTGAAGAACCAGATGGAGAAGCTCTGAAAGTACAGTCGATCTTCATTATTCGTGGATCCCGTATTTGTGAATCTGCCTACTCACTAAAATTAATTTGTAACCCCAAATTAATACTTGCAGCACTTCAGGGTCGTTTGTGAACATGTGCAGAGTGGCAAATAAGTTAAGTTGCCTAGTGTGCATGTTCTAAGTGGAGGTAGAACAAGGCGACACTGTCTTCTGGTTTCAGCTCTTATACCGTGAAAAGGACACTCATACTGTAAACAAGTATCCTTTTCACAGTCTATTTAGTGCCACTTTTTTTTTTTTTTTGCGTTTTAGTGCTTCTGTTAGTGATTTTGCTGTTTAAAATGGCCCCCAAGTATAATGCTGAACTGCTGTATAGTGTTTCTAAGCTCAGGAAGGCTGTGATGTGCCTTATGGAGAAAATATGTGTGTCAGATAAGCTTCGTTCCAGCATGAATTATAGGGCTGTTGACGATGAGTTCAATGTTAATGAATCAACAATATATATCAAATAAGGTGTCTTTAAACAGAAGCACACACAAAGGGAGGTTATATATTGATCAGTTGACAAAAATATTGTGACCAGAGACTCACAGGAACCTAACTCTGTATCTCCCCTAGGAGCAATGGCTCAATATTTGCTCATTTAGTGTCCAAGGTGACTTTACAGAACATAACTACCACGAATAATGAGAATTGACTGTATGTGAACAGAGAGAGATGCTCAGTCAGTCCCCTACTGCTCCAGCCTCCCGCACTTCCAGCTCCAGCCAGTCTGACTGCGGCTGCATGAAAGTCCCCGAGCCAGACAGCCCAAGAGAACTGCCTGGATTACTGACCCTCAGAAACTGTGAGATAGAATAATTTTGTTTTCAAACAAAAATATTGTTAATACTTTCATTCTAGGTTTTTAATATTGATACTTTTTTGTTAATATTAAAAACGTTATTATTTAAAACCATAGCAGTACCCAGAATAATGGAGTTAAAAATGCTCCTTTGCAGGGTTGGTGGCAGGATTAAATGAGACATCATGACATCACGTTGAAAGGGCTAAACGTTATTAAGTGCCATGCACTCTGCTACCATTAATATTATAAGTCCTCTGTGTTAGCCTTTATTTTATAGAAACAGAGTGTTACAGCTGGAAAGAGGCTTTAAAGATCACCCAGGCTAATCTCTGTATTTTTTGGGTGAGAGAACAGAGACCCAAAGAAGGGAAATTATCTGCACAGGGAAAGTTGATGGCAGTCTATGAATTAGAAGGAAGGCTCTTCCTCTGTGTTGAATAGAAAGCCTTTTTAACTGTTTCTTTGCGTGTTTCAATTGCAGATGTGCTTTAGTTATTGAAAAAGCATAGCAGGATCCGATCCACATACACAGAGTCCTTGAAGTTTAACTCATCCTTTTGATCCTAGAATTATTGGTCTGCATGAAATAAGGTTGTTGGGGACAATGGGAATTGTGTCCTGGGATATGCCTCAGTAAATACCAATTTTATTTATTGGTTTTAGATTAAAACCCGAATGAGGGCTTGGTCCTGGTGTAGTAGCTTCCAGCGCATGGTGACAGGCCAGGGCATTGACTGCCAGGAAAGCAAGCCATTGCCTAAAGTGCTCGGGCTGAGGGAGGTGATCTCGTCTGTAACCATGGTTTTCAAAACCCTTGATTTCAGATCCTGATGATAGTAGCTGGTCTTTGGCCCTAGTTCCTATTACATACCAGAAACAAGGCGTTTCTAGTGTGATTTAGAGAGTCACTGTCTGTTCCATCTTTTCTGGGTAATATATCATTTCCGATGACACAAAAGTAAACAAACATAAACCTACAAATATTTGTACCTGTGAGCTCTGGGCCAGGCTGGTGAGCAGCGACAGGGATAAGGATGGGGTCTCAGTCTAGAGTCAAGGAGTTCCAGGCACCACAAAGGAAACTGGCTCAGGGTCAGCAGGGGGAGGGCTGGCTTTCATTCACCCTTGACAATTCTTTACAAAATTTCTGTCCCTTTAGTGGTACTTTGGCTTATAAATGTATACCTCGTCTGATGCATTTATTAATGAATCTTCTTTCTTTGCATAACTGGCATAATCTATCATTTTGAGAAAAAAATTTAAAAAGACTACAATTTTGAAGTAACAAAATACCATTTTGAATAAACTTAAAAAGTGCTGATGCCAAGTGCAAAATCAAACCCTTGATCCTGTAACTTGGCCCTATTGTTTTCTTATCTCTGATGACTCCGGAGGGCCCTCTGAAGGGCTTTAGAAATGTCCCTCGGGTTTCCTTTCTTTGTCTCTGGCCACACTGCCATGGGGGCCACATATAGGAACAGTGCCTGCTTTTGCCCCACTTCCTTACCCTCTGCCAGACATTTTCTTTTTCCTTCTATGTCCTGGGAGCTGGGCCCTCAAAACTGTTGTAAGCCAGAACTTAAATTTGTGCCCCAAGAATGAATGAAAGACAGATTACATGTCTTTCCTCTGATACTTTACATGGTGATGTTAGTTTAAGTCTTAGAGAAAAAAGTCCCTGTAAAGAGACAGGATGACTTCCAGGTCTATAAGCCATCACACAATGTATCCAGATGAAGGGATTTGATTATTTTGAGTTAATTAATAATGCAACAAGTATTTATTTTATGATTCCTAAGGAGTGATTGTGCCCACCAGAGGACAAGTTGGTCCCCTCATAAACAAGGGCATGTCACTGGGGCTAACAGTAGTTCTCCCTCAAGTGTTGTTCAGGGCAGAGGCTGCCCTGTCCCATCAGGTCCTGGGAGTGGGGGGTGGGGAGCAGATCCCAACTGTGCAGACGGATGCCCTCGACACTCTCAACCTCATGGCACCCAATAGTGATTCCTGTACTCAAAGCCCTTGCCCAATTCCATGTCCAATATGTAAACTGTTGATTATCTACTTTCCGTGCGGATTTCTTCTAGGGAGAGAATGCGGTGAATGGAAGTGTCCAGCCCCACCTGAGGACAAATATTTCTTTGTAAATTAGTAATCTGGCATTCAAATTTTACATATCAAGCTCACAGAAGGATTTGGTTACTGAGAATCTTTCCTGGAGAGACAAATCCACAAACCCTTCCTGAAGGCACCATTGAATGGCTTTGGGTATGAGAAATGGAGGTGAAGTAAGGAAACTTAGAACCCAATTTTTGGGGGGAGTATTGTTATTTGTTGAAAGAGGACAACATGGTGTTAGGCAGGTAGCTAATAAGGTGCCTGATGAATGTGTGTGTGGGATGGAGCGGGGGTGGGGGTGGGCAGACATAGAGGCCTACCTCTGTAGGCTCCAGCTGAGAGTTTTTCAAAGCATGGTCCTGACCTATTGAAACAGACTGGATGTGGGGCCTGGAAATCTGTGTTTTCAACAAGCTCCTTGGTGATTCTGGTGCTCACTCAAGTTTGACAACTTAGTACGTTTCTGTCACTTATAATGTAATACCTTGACTTGGGTGATCTGTAAGAAAACAATTTATTGCTTACAGTTTCAGAGTCTGGGAAGTCCAAAGTCTGGGGAACACATCTGATGAAGGCCTTGGTGGTGGTGACAGTGATCCGGGGTCTCACATAGCAGAAAATGGTAGAGCAGAGAGAGACTCACCTCTCATGTGTTCTTCTTTTAAAACCCTCAGTACGACGTCCCTGACCACTATTATTAATCCATTCACTAAGGCATGGTCCTAGAATCCATTCACCACTTCAAGGCCCCACCTCTCAATTACCATAATAGGATTTCCCACCCTCAACAGTTACAGTGGGGATTAAACCTCAGTGAAGTTGGGGGGGTGGGCATCTAGTCTATAGCAACAATCATTACCCTGGTCTGTGTTACCTTTATACAGTTCTCTCTCTCTCTATGTTAGTGGGAGAAATAATGAGTGAAAGGGTAACATTATGTGTCTAAATCTGTCTCAATACATTGAACTTCCTCTCCTTCCTGTAGTTAATTTAAACAGAACTCCCCTAAGAAATGAATTTACAGTGAACTCACCTCACAGTACTAAATAAACCTGCTTTCTAAAGTTTTTGCACATTGGTTCAAATATCCATTACATAATGATATGATTTAGGGGAACCAGGATGAAGGAGGACAAACTATAGATGTGAGGTTTAAAAAGGTATTCAATCATTTTATTCTCAAAAATGGGATTAAGAATATGCTAATTACCCTGATTTGATCATCATCACACATTGTATACATGTATTGAAATATAACTGTACAATAAATATGTACAATCATTATCAATCAGTAAGTATCAATTAAAAATAAAATAAAAAATAAAATTAATTAAATAGGGATTTACTTAGAACATACTGTATTCTTTGGGCCAAAGTCTACCTAGAAAAGTGTGAGTGGAGGAATCTGATCTTTCTTTCTACATTTTCGGCATCCTTCTTTGCCTTCCTGGTCTTGGCTCCAGGGCTCTTATGCTGGCCCCGATGACTCACCTGTCTTGATAACAAAAGCAGCCTGTGGTACACAGTTAGCTTTCTCTCATCAAAACTTACCTGTTACTGTGGTTTGAATGTTTATGTGGGGGCCCCCCCCCCAATTCTTATGAAATCCTCACTCCCAGTGTGATATTATTGAGGTGAGGCCTTTGGGAAGTGATTAGGTCATGAGGGTGGAGCCCTCATGAATGGGATTAGTGCTCTTATGAGATACCCCATGGAGCTTGTTTGCACCTTCTGCCATGTGAGGACACAGTAAGAAGACAGCTGTGGAAACCAGGAAGCAGACCTTCATCAAACACAGAACCTGACCAAGTAGGTACCCTGATCTCAAACTTCAGCCTCCAGAACTGTGAGAAACAAATTTCTGTTGTTTATAAGCCACCCATTCTATGGTGTTTTGTTATGACAGTCTGAGCTGACCAAGACATCTGTGTTGAATTTTGTTCTCACCCACTTGTCTCTCTGGAAATTAATGTAATTTATCCATGACAAAGTATTGATACAGGATAATAGTTTAAAGGGTTATACAAAGGACTCTTGACAGCCTAATCTGTCAAATTAGGTGAAATATGTTTCCAATGGTGGAGTCTAAGACACCATAGAAGGAAAGAGGGAGGAAAATATCTGGGCAGGTAGACCTTCCCAGGATTCCTAAAATTATACCATGGAGTAGACTATTCTGATTAATTTTAAGAAGAGTCTTGCTTAATGCTGGGGTACGAAGGGATAGTATAAAGATTCTGAATAGAGCTGAACCCAAAGCCAAGTAAATATCTGATAAAACCCCCAATGTTCCAGAGAACATATGCAGAACTCATTAAAATTTAACAAAAAACATCCAGCAACTATCACCTCCAGCAGCATATTTTAGATGAGACTAGTGAGTCCAACATAACTCTGATACCAAAACCACATAAAGACACAACAGAAAAAGAAAATTACAGGCCAATATCCTTGATGAACATACATTCCAAAATCCTCAACAAAATATTAGCAATCAGAATATAGCAACACATTAAAAAAATTATATACTATGATCAAATGGGATTCATCCCAGGGATGCAACGATGGTTCAACATATGAAAGTCAATAAATGTGATACATCACGTCAACAAACTCAAGGACTAAGACCATATGATTCTCAATAGATGCTGAAAAAGCATTTGACAAAATTCAACATCCCTTCACGATAAAGATTCTCAACAAATTAGGTATAGAAGGAAAATATCGCAACACAGTAAAAGCCATTTATGATAAGCCCACTGCCAGTATCATCCTGAATTGGGAAAAACTGAAGGCCTTTCCCTTAAGAACAGGAACAAGACAAGGATACCCACCCTCTCCACTACTATTTAACATAGTACTGGAGGTACTAGCCAGAGTAATCAGGCAAGAGAAAGAAATAAAGGGAATCCAGATTGGAAAAGATGAAGTCAAACTGTCTATTTGCAGATTACATGATTCTATACATAGAAAAACTTAAAGACTCTATCAAAAAATTCCTAGGGCTGGTTAATAACTTCAGTAATGTTGCAGGATACAAAATAAATGCCCCCAAATAAGCTGTATTTATATACTCAAATAATGAACTAACAGAAAGAGAAATAAAGTAAGCCCATTTACAATTGTCACACAAACACCACACACACAAAATACCTAGGGATCAATTTAACCAAGGAGGTGAAAGACCTCTACAATGAGAACTACAAACCACTTCTGAAAGCAATTAAAGAAGACATGAATAGATGGAAAGATATTCCATGCTCCTGGATTGGACAGATTAGCATTGTGAAAATGTCTATACTTCTTAAAGTGATCTACAGATTCAATGCTATCCCTATCAAAATACCAAAGACATTCTTCACAGAAATGGAGAAAACAATCTTACCTTTCATATGGCATAAAAAAATAGCTAAAGCAATCCTGAGCAAAAAAAAAAAAATTAAAGCTGGAGGTAAAACACTACCTGAATAGCTAAAGCAATCCTGAGCAAAAAAAAAAAAAAAAAGCCAGAGGCATAACACTACCTGACTTCTAATTATACTACAAAGCTGTTGTAACCAAAGCAGCATGGTACTGGTATAAAAATAGGTATTCAGACCAGTGGAGTAGAATTGAGAACCCAGAAATCATGCCCCAGGCTTATAGCCATCTGACATTGGACAAAGGCAACAAAAATCTACATTGGGGAAAAGACTGCCTCTTCAACAAGTGGTGCTGGGAAAACTGGATATCCATATGCAGAAAAGTGAAACTAGATATGCATCTCTCACCATACACTAAAATCAACTCAAAGTGGATTAAAGACAAGTATAAAACTGAAACTGTAACATTACTAAGGGAAAATATAGGTGAAACACTCCAGCAACTAGGTCTGGGCACAGACTTTATGAACGGGAGCTTGAAAGCACAAGCAGCAGAAGAAAAAATAAACAAATGGGACTATATCAAACTAAAAAGCTTCTGCACAGCAAAGGAAGTAATCAACAGAGGAAAACAACAACCTACAGAGTGGGAGAAAATTTTTGCTAACTATACATTTGACAAGGGATCAATATCCGTAATATACAAGGAACTGAATTATATAGTAAAAAAAACAAATAACCCAATTAAAAAATGGGCAAAGGAGCTGAATAGACATTTTTCAAAGGAAGACACAGAAATGGCCAATAGGTACATGAAAAAATGCTCAACGTCACTAGTCATCAGGGAAATGCAAATTAAAACTACATTGAGATACCACCTCATTCCAGTTAGACTAGGTATAATCAAAAAGACGGTGAATAACGAATGCTGGTAAGGGTGTGGGAAGGGAACACTTCCACATTGTTGGTGGGACTGTAAATTAGTACAACCACTATGGAAAACAGTATGGAGGTTTCTCAAACAACTACAGATAGATCTTCCATATGATCCAGCAATCCCACTTCTGGGTACATACCCAGAGGAATGGAAATCATCATGTCGAAGGGATACCTCTGCTCCCATGTTCATCCCAGCTCTGTTTACAACAGCCAAGACATGGAACCAACCTAAATGTCCATCGATGGATGATTGGATAAGGAAACTGTGGCATATATACACCATGGAATACTACTCAGCCATAAAAAAGAATGAAATGCTCCCGTTTGTAACAACATGGATGAGCCTGGACAAACTTATGTTGAGTGAAATAAGCAAAGCACAGAGGGATAAGTACCACATTTACTCACCAATATGTGGGAGCTAAGAGAGAAAGAAGGAAGGAAAGAATGATCACAGTAGTGCATTGGACTTGCAGAGGGAGAGAACATTCTATGGGCCACAAAGTGTAGTGTGGGGAAGGGGAAGGTGGAGGGAGGTTGGGGATAATTGGGTGGGGGACATGGGGTGGAAATGCCATTTGTGGTGATGGGAATACAGCTAGTATGAATCTGGCCTCCACATCATGGGCACGAGGGGTGACAATTAGCTTTGTATCTCATGAATATTCATAACCAATAAAAAGAGATTTAAGGAAACACTAAGTGTTTGGCCTTTTTGCAACCCTCCCTGTGTCTTCCTGGGATGGAACAGAAGCACTGTGATACAGCTCTTGGGAGAAATTTATGTGCCTCCCTTGGGACTTAGAGGTGCTTGGGATCAAAGAGCCTGATGCCCACTTCTTACCTGAAGAAGTCTGAAGGGAAAGATGGTGGGGGCAGCTGCAAGAGCAGTGTAAGGGTAGGGAGCCAGGACAGGTGAGTACTCCCACCTTTTAGTGGGCCAGGAAGTAGTTCCTGGGCCCAAGAGGACTGTGGGTAAGGTAGCTGGAGTTATTTTTCAGGGACCCTGCCCAAGAGGGTAGCCTGTTGGGGCAAAGGGATCCTGGAATTAAGAGGCTTCAGGACTTTTTTGGGTGGAAAAGCTGAGGGTTAGCTAGCAATTGATCAGCCAGGAAGTAGGCCCTCATCAGACACAGAACCTTGTCACCAGAGACAGGAGACTGCCACTCAGAGACCCAAAGAGCTCCTACCCTTTGCATCTGCTGCCCATAGAAGAGCTAGCTCTTGGATAGCTGCCATGATAGAGGCACCTTACAATAGTACCGTTGACATGAGATGTTGCCCCTTTCCTGTAGTTGTCTCTCCATCCCAGAGAAGGAAGGGGGAGTGTGTCAATCTGGGTTCCATGAGAAGAATAGAATTGTTAAAGGAAATTCCAGGTTCTGCTGGCTAAGTCCAGGTTCTTGGTGTCTTGAACAAAGAATTGGGCAAGACACACAAGAGGCGAAAAGCAATGAGCAGTTTTATTTAGCAAAGCGAGAATACATTCTGGAAAGGATGGTGCCAGCTTCAGTGACAGAGTGGCTCAGGAGCCCCGATGGTTACATTCCCTTGGGTTTAAGTCCTCTTAGCTGGATTCGTGTCGTTTGGTTGAGCACTGAGTGTAGTCTCTGTCCTATTGCTTAAGGTGATTGGGGCCTTAGCTGGTGGGAATTCATTGGTCCAACCGAATGGCACCCAAGGTGGGGGGCAGGGCTCCCTGTCTGGAATTGTCTCCTGTGGCTGCTTTTGAACATGTGCAAGCCTATATCCTCGGGAACTGGTTGTCCCATTTGCAAATAACCAGGTTTCCTCCTCCCGTCCTGTTTCTATCTAGCTTCCTGCCTTAAAATTATGAGTGATATAGAATAGAGGATTTGTTATAGTGATTGTACCTTACACATTGTGGGAGCTGGTAGAGAAATCAATGTGGAACTGTTGCTCTGTGTCTGATGTTGGAGCCAACGTCTCTACGGGTCAACCAGGCCAGCTACGCAGGAAGTAAAGCTGGATTTGAAGTTGTGGAGAACAAGAACAAATTGGAACATGTGAGGTCAAACTGGAACTCAACTCCTTCAACCTTGGTGGCAGGGGTGATCTGTGGGAGAAGTTGGTACTGTCTGCTGCTACAAAGCTGCACACAAGCCTGGCCCAGAACTTAGAGGGGATCCAGACTTGAACTTAGAGGAGCTGCAGGGCTGGGTGCTGCTCACACCAACAAGGTGAGTCAGCAGATCAGCAGCAACACCTGTGAGCAGCCACAGCTCCTGGCACCCTACTCCCACCTTCAGCATAAAATGGTGGCTCCTTCACTTCCGTCTTGCATAAATTTCTTTTGTGCTCCACCCTAACTCAGACACATACAGAGAAGGGAATTCTGGGAAACAATTCCAGCTTAGCTAAGTGGCTGAACCATAGGAGAAAGAGTAGAAAGAACTGGTGTGACTTAAGAACCATAAATAACTTCTCTGACCCAGGGGTCAGGCCTGAGCCACAGGAAAGGGAGCAGCTTTGAATTAGATATGAGATTAAAATATTGATTTAGATTGGATTTTTAAATACCAAAATGGGGCTTGTTCTTAAAGTGGCCTAAAAGTCACAAGATTTATCTTAGATGCTTTCAGGAGGCAGGGAAACTGATTTGATATAACATTTGATGGCAGTGATGAAAGAAAATATAGCCACTTTTTGTTTATATCAAGTTCAGCCTTTTTTTTTTTGGTCTTTTGTCTTTTTCCGTGTTCGGCAATGGATCGCAACCCTCAGTGTTGCCCCTGTACCGGACCGGGACTGGCAACGGGATCGCAACCCTCGGTGCCGCTCCCGCGCCTCGCTCAGCCAGTGAGCGGGAACCGGTCTGTATGTGGGATCCGAACCCTCGGGCGGGAGCGCCGCCGCACTTCCCAAGCGGCGCACTATCCAGTGCGCCACCGGGCCGGCCCCTCTCATGTAATTTCAAATACTTACAATTATGTTTTGCATCTATTCTTCATTAAATATTCTTCATCACTGTATATTTTATGTGTACATATAGAAATACATATTACTATATAGGGTCACAGTGTATATACAGAATCACCTACACTGTTCATTGTGGACAATTTAAAGTGCTTTTCAAGGGTTATTTTCATGATATGGGATTTTTCCCTTATGTACTGATTGCAGAAACTAATACTATGTTAAAATGGAAGATGCGGCTCTTCTATACCCCAAAATTCAGGGGCAAGAGGAGTAGGATGAAGAAGGTATGTGGTTTCTGAACTCACTGATGTGTCCAGTACTTCCAGTTCATGCAGTCCCTTCTGGATGACAGGTGTGTTTTCACACTTTCACTTTGTAAAATTATAACATGTCAGAGATGAAAGAGACCTTAGAGGCTATTAGTCGCCCCTCATTTTAGAAGAAGGAATCCAGTCCCTAGAGAGGTGAAGTACTCTGTCTGGGGTCACATGGTGCCTAGGTGGCAGGCCAAGAACTAGAACCCAGTGCCGCCATGTCAAAATCCTCTTTCCCTTCCATCTGCCGTGCTCCTGTTCATCTAGTCTCTCTAGTGGGCACTGTGAGCCTGATGGTTTCAAGGCATCTAGGGACTGAGGGCCCCTATAGCTTGGGCCAGTCTATTGTCCCTTATTCATTGTGGGGCAGACAGGAATGTAGGACTGATCTCAGGCATGACAAGGGCTCTCCTATCTCAGATCTGGTTTCACCTTCACTGCAGGATTCTGACAGTGGATCAAATCTTTTTTTCCTCCCATTTCTTTCCTTATGTGCAGCCCAAGCCTTGTCCTTGGGCCTGCACACTGCCCACTGCCCTGCTGTGGTCCAGGCCCCGGGGCTGAGGCTCATCTGATGGCCGCAGCCAAGACTGTGGCTGCAGGCAGATCGACTCTGAGGCTGTAGTTCCAGCCATGCACGGTCTCTTTAAAACAGGGTTAGGCAAACACTCTGATTCCAGTGGTTTGAACTAACTCTTGGAATCATCTTTCCCTGAGCCTCCTCAGGCCTCCCTTGGGATTCCGTTCTCAGTGCTAGCTTCTGTAAATGGTTGTGGTCCCTTAAAAGTTCTTCGTGAATGACAATGATCATGTTTGTTCACCACCTCCATGGCCCATTTGATTCCAGGGGAGATAGCACTTATAATGCTTCTTGGTCCTTTTGGGATGTCAGATACCTAATGTAATTCTTCCCCCATCAGAGGTTCGATTTGATTTTGTAGCTTTTCCTTCTAGAGTTTCAAAGCAGGTTAAACAAAGCCTTCCTGTGATATTTGGAAAGCCCACTGCTCAGTCCTTTTTCTGTACCTCAGTTGGAGAGAGAGAAGCAAGTGAGATCTGCTGATACTCCCAAATTTCTAAGCATCTTGGTTTTATACAACCCTGTAAAATCCAGGCCTCTGTTTTGTTTCCTTACACCTGCTGCTCATGGCTGCTTCCTGACCACAGCGAATGCTGCGGCTGTGTTTCCCAGCCTGGAAAAATTCATCTGCATCCTCCACTTTCCTTTAAGACACCATAAAAACATAACAGCACCCAAACAGTGAGCAGCAATGCCTATGAGTAGGGGGATTTTTCTACTTTAAATCAGTATCGCATTTTCACTAAGTTGTTTTTGGCAGCTGACCACATTGAGACCTCTCTAATAATCTGTTCATTGTAGCGATCTGAAGGTCTCTCTCATGAAACACCATCTGATTCAGGCCTTCTGCTCTTTCCTGTGCAGCCTTGACACAGTGATGATGATGTGATTGGCATATAAATCTTCTCTCTCACACTGGAGCAGGGAATAAAAGCAGAGCATGCACCAGGCCTTCAGGTATCATGGGATGAAAGGAGGAAGCTACAGATCCAGAATGGAGCAGATCCTGTGTGTTCCACCAGGGTATTTCCGAGCGTGTTTTCCCAATGGGTGGGGGCAGGGGGAACTCTGGAGAGGCTACCATCCCTGAATTGTCCTCTTTGTGTGTTCTGGAGTGTCCTTGAGGGCTTGGGAGGAAGCCAGGGATGATGCTGAATCTATTTCAATAGATGCATGTTTTTATGATGTTTTCCTAAGGGTAATTAGGGGAATTCAGAAGATGGGGCCTTAGACTTTGATCACGACATCATATCAACAAATGCTCAGACATTGATTTAATAAAATAGTTGGAAACAAAAATCTTTTCCTGCCTCCAGCTGGGCGAGTCCTAACATAACGATGATCAGGAAATATCAGTCTTCAAAGGGCTTTGCCTACTTTTGTCTGGGCCCAGGCCTCTCAAGCCAAGGGTACCCACCATGTGTTATAGCCTTGTGCATGGGGCTGGGTGTTGAGGATACAGTAGGGAGCAAGACAGACTTGTTATGGAGACCTGGAGACTTAGAGGTTAAGGAAGGAAGGTATGACAATTCCTGGCTCTTTTGGAGTGGATCCTTCTGCATATATATTAAAATGTGCATGACTGTATTAGGCCTTATATATGTTCTCATCCAATGAGCATGTGCAAACAGCTGAGTATTTTAAACTTTAACTAGTTTCAGATTTTCTGTCTTTAGGCCAGTAGTTCTCATAGTGTGGTCTCTGGACCAGCAGCATAAGCATCATGGGGAACTTGTTAGGAATGCACATTCTCAGGCCTCACCCCAGACCTGCTGAATCAGAAACTTTGGGGTGAGTCCCAGCACTGTGTTTTCACAAGCCCTCCAGGAAATTCTGATGCACACTGAAGTTTGAGAACCACGGCTTTAGGAGAATCTGCTCATTGCTTCTTGTATCATTGTCCTTTTCTCTCCTCCAAATAGAAACCAACATGGTCAAATAAAAATCAAGTGGAACACTCCATCTGGAGAAAATGGTGCAATTGTGCCTGTGTTGCTAAGATTGCCTGGGTCTCTTCCAGCACCTGGTTGTGAAAGTGGGTGGTGTGGGGAAAAAAAGACCTGTGGGCATGATAACCTGAGAGATTTTTAATAACTCTAATTTTGGTGAGCCTCTGTTCCATGAGCAACTCCCCTTTATTTTGGCTTCAGGAAATTTCTTTCTTAATAAAAAAATAATTTGAGTTGCAGAAAGGCTTTATATTAGATTTCTGGTACAGATAAAAGGGACATAAGGAATAGATTGTCTTATAAGATGTAATGCTGTATTGAGTCGAATGTCAAATTAATGATCTATTTTCTTTGAAATTAAGGTTATGGAAGATCTCGAATCAAAACGATTCAATGAGGCAGAAGGGCTGCCAATTCCTTTTAGTGATTTACTTGGTAACTTTGAGTAGTTCTCCTGCTGTCTGCCTCATCTACTTGCCCTACTTCCTTTAACTACAGAACTGTGTAGAATGTGTTTGGTATTGACAGTGGTTCACAGATCTAACATTGCTTAAACATGACATTTTTGGTGTGAAGAATTCCTATGTATATCGGGCAGGTAAGAGCTTTAGTATTGTGAAAAGGGGGTCTTGGATGACGTTTTGCCCAAGCAGAGAGAATTTGCCATTGTGCCAGTGGGTGAACTCTGGAGCTGTGCCAACTCTCAGCCTAATTGAATCCATTAATCTCTGCTAATAAGAGTTAGCCAATGTACAACCTGGCCCCGGTAACTACAGTGAGTAAATCAATAAAAATCTGTTGAGAACCAGCCGGGTGTGGAACATGTGGAGAGTTTACAGTTCAGGGAGAAAAGAGATGTGTTGGATGTGTTCTTTGCTTTCAAGGAACTTAAACTCTGAACAAATATAGGGCCTCTGAAAGAAAGCCCTAATAGAGTGACCAAATGTGGGCAATGTGGGCCTGTGAAAACGTAAATTGGAGCATGTCACTCCTCTGTGCAAAACTCTCCTAAACTTCCCATGTCACAGAGCATAAATGCCTCTGTCCTTACTGACTCTCCATGGCCCAGTCCCCTGTGACCCTTCTGACTGCATCCTCCTCCTCCTTGCACTTCATTCACTTGCTGGTTGGGGACTATGCCAGGCACAGTCCTGACTCCCTGCTTTTGGACTTCCTGTTCTCTCTGCCTAGAACACTTTTCCCTTCATGCCTGCCTCTTCCTCCCTCCCTCCTCTCTCTCTCTCTCTTTCCTTCCCTCCTTTCTCTCTCTCTCTTTCCCTCCCTCCTTTCCTTCCTTCTTTCCTTCTTTCTTTTCTTTATTTCCTAATCTTTAGCATTGGTCACTATTGAACACACTCTGTATTTTATAGATCTTATTTATTATTTGTATCTTCCAGTAGAATGCAAAATCCATGAGGGAAGTGTTCCTTGTTTGTTTTATTTAGATGGTAAAAGACTGAATGAGTGCTCTTGGGTGGGCCAATGGACAGAGGTCAATTTTTAGCACCCCTCCTATCACCTTCTTCTTCACTGGACAAGGGAAGCCTAGGATAGGAGTTGGGACCAATATTTAAATTTATTCTCTGCCAGCACAACCTTGCCTAAAACCATTATTAGTTTCTTAAAGCTCATGATCAAAGTCTTAGGCAAGCAAGTAAATGAACCCAACTTGCATGTGATGCTTTAAATTGTATTTTATGATCAAATGAATTCTAGAACATGCTCCCCAGCCCTAAAACATGCACATTTATTTTCACTTTATTGAATATCATTATCCTAGAGGAGCCTCTATTCATTCTGTTAATTCATCAAAGCTATTATTTATTGAGTACCTACTATATGCTAGGTACTTCTCTAGGTGCTGGGGATACAGAAATGAACAGAGAAGACAAAAACCCCTGCCTTCATGGAGATTACCTTCAAGTAAGAGAGGCAGAAAATTGCCAAGACAAATATGTACTATGTTAGGAGGTGATGAATACTATGGAGAAAAAGAAAATTGGTACAGGATATGGGGAAGGTCTGCTATTTTCAAAAGAGTGGTCAGGGAAGGCCTCAATGACTAGGTGATTTGGGGCAGAGCCCTGGAAGAGTTGAGCAAGTGAGCCACGAGGCTATCAGGAGAAGAGCTTTCTCTGTGGGGGGGAATAACATTTGCAAAGGCTCTGAGGTGGGACCATCTCGGCATGTTTGAGGAATAGCAAGGAGGCAAGTGTGGCTGAGGCAGAGTAAGTAGAGAGTAATATAAGATGATGGTGGGGGCGGGTCACGTAGGGTCTTAAAAGCTGTTGTGGGACTTTGAGTTTTAATCTGAGTGAGGTGAGAAGCCACTGGAGGACTTTGAACAGAAGGTTGACATGAACTGAGTTGTGGGGTTAAAATACTGTGCTGCCTGCGTGGAGAATATATTGGCTTAGGACTTTGGGCCTGGGTAGATATAGGGAGACCATGTAGGAGACTATTTAAGTATTCCAGGGGAGAGGTGATGGGGGCTTGGACCAGGGTGGTAGCAGTGGAGGTGGGAAGAGCTAAGTGAATCTCCATATATTTTTGTTACAGCCAGTAGGATTTGCTGACCAATTAAATGTGGGGAGTGAGAGAATGAGGTTAATGAAGCAAGACCCCAAAGTCTTGGCCTCAACCTCTGGAAGAACAGAGTCACCATTTACCGGCAAGGGGAAGACTGGGGAGAAGTTGGTTTGGAGTGGGAGTTCGAATCAGGAATTCAGTTTGGGCCATGGTGAGTTTGAGATGCCTCTTTGACGTCCAAGTAGAGATATGCAGTAGACAGGTAGATGAAAATCATTGATGTAACCCAAGAAGCTGGTGCATTTTAGAGTAACATCACCTCCTGACTTAAGAGGGAAACTGGGCCATAAGTCATCTTTTAGGCTGACTTTCTTGAACATATTTCTCTCCTAGTGCTGGGAGGGTCTTGGTGGTGGTTGCAAACCTGTGATATTTCACTTTGTTAAAAATCCACATCCCTGTCAACCCTCAGTTATGTTCAGGGGAGTGAAGGCCGCTGATACTACATAAAATTTCTTATTAGGGTATCAGATCCATGTGAAATTTAAGTTAAATTTTTTTTTATACAACTGGAGACAATATCCCATCAGCTTCTGGCTTTTCCTTCTCTATCAAGTGGTTATGCATGTTTTGATTTCTATGTTATCAGTGAGGGTAATGGGATGATCATCACAATCCAATACATTTTAAAACACTTATTAATGTGTGGTGCTAGGCCTGGAGGAAGAAAGGGCCTTCTGACATCTTGCCGGTGAGGTGTGCATGGTGTGAGAAATGCCCAGAACCCAAGCTGACCACTGGCTATCATCTTGGAGATGGCAGCAGGTGGGTGAAGGAGAGTGGAACAGCCACCAATGACTGACATACCATCTCTGCCACTCTTGCTGTAAGTTGTTAACCTGTATTGTAGAAAATACACCGAACAGGTAACAGGCATCTAGGGATAAAGACAACTATTTTTTTAAACTGCCAAGTAATGAGCACTGTGGTAGGTTGAATAACGCCTCCCCCACCCAAAGATGTTCACATCCTAATCCCCAGAACCTGTGAATATGTTACCTTACATGGCAAAGGGGCTTTGCAGATGTGATTAAATTAAGGATTTTATGAGAAGGAAATTATCCTGGGTTATCTGGGTGGACCCAATGTGGTCACAAGGGATGGTGTAAGAGAAAGAGGAGGATCAGAGTCAGAGAAGGAGACATGATGATGGAGGCAGAGATAGGAGTGGTGTGGCCACAAGTCAAAGAATGCACGTGGTCTCTAGAAGATGGAAGGGGCAAGGAATGGATTCTCCCCTGGAGCCTCGAGAAGTAACAGACATCTCTGGCACCTTGACTTTTAGTCCAAGATCCATTTTGGACTTCCAGCCTCCAGAAGTATAAGACAATAAATATGCTTTTTTTAAGCCACTAAGTTTGTGGTAATTTGTTAGAGCAGCAATAGGAAATGATTATAAATACAACTTACGAGGTACTGTGCTAAGCCCTTACATTTGTTAGTTTTCTTAATGTTACTGAGTAGTAGGTCCTATTACTATTGTCCATTTTAAAGATGGTAAAACTGAGGCTTAGACTAATGATGGCTGGTGAGCACACCTGTGGTCACATAGTAAGTGGCAAAGCCAGGTTTTGGACCTAGGTCTTTCCTACCTCTAAATCCGACTTCCTAAATAATATATTATACTTCCTTTTTTATATTTTTTGGTAGGAAAGTCAGCTTTAAAAGCATAAGTAGAAAAGTAGAATGGATTTCTTTTTAGGAACAAAGGCCAAAATGTACTAAACTAAAATCCCCTTGAGGTCTCATGTCTGGCACATGGTAGATGCTTAAGATGTATTTGTTGAATGGTCAAGTGGTCAAGCCAGGTGTGCTGGTGGGACTGCATGGAATAGATGCTATTTATTTATGTATGCTGTTGCTTCTAAATTTATCCAGATGCATATTTGCAGTCAGGCTTGGGTGGGAAGCCTTGGCAGGGTAGCCAATCCTCTCCACCGGCTGTGTGTCTCTTGGCAGAGTATTAGTGTAGTTTTTTCCTGAGCTACCATGCAAATAGAGGGTAGCTGTGAGCCCAAACAATTAAAACGACTCAGAATAATCAGAAATCATTTCTCCTGGGCTTTTGCATGCACATGAATATCTTTATCTCCTCATCAGATTTATCTTAAAATGGCTTTGCATTTCCTGAATACATATATTCAGGAAAGTGACCAGGTACAGGATGGATGTGAGAGGAAAGCCGAGCTAGGGTGTAAATTTTGCTATTGATCGTCTGCCAGCTAGAGAGTCCACCTGAGGAGAATTAAGAGTGGATGAATGTTTCCAGGTTTCCCTTCCCAGTGTTTATCTGTGTAGATATTTATACTGGTTCTGTCCTCTCTGGAGCTGGGGCTCTTGGTAAACAGAATCATTGGCACCTCCCACACTCACTCTCTGCCCCCTCCTTGGCCTTGCCTGACACATCCCAACACCTTCACCCATTCCTGCCTGGGCTCACCAGTTACTCTGCTACTAAGGCCAGCTTCTCTGTGCCAGTATTCCCAATATCTTCTGTCATGGCCACTATCAGCGGTTCTGTCAGGAGTTCTGTGACCTTCAGTAAACCTTCAGCGGCAGTGCCTGAAGGGAGTTCCCCAAGGCTGGGACCTGTCACATTTCCCCCTCCCGCCTCTCAGGATCATTTTGGTGAAAATGGAAGCAAACAGATGTCTGCAGTGTGAATTTCCTAGTGTCAGAAGCATATAGTTCCTTGCATTCCTTGAGCCGTTGTTGGTCTCCTGGGTGAAGGGCTCGCTTTTTGACCCTCTGCATTAATCACACCTCAGCACGAATGGATTTTTGGTTCTTTCCTGAAAAGAAAGTTGGCTTAATTAATTCATTATTTAAACAATTAATTAATTGTTAGGGGGGAATCTGAGGAAGTCATCAGAAGACTTGGCACATGGTTGGGGTTCCAAAATGGTTTGTGTTGAAGCGGTGAGTTAGATGAAAAGAGAGAGGAAGGGGTCTTCTTAGGATGGGGTCCTCAGGAAGCCGACTCTAAGTGGAGAGCAGGAGGTTTATTTGAGGTAGGTGAGTGGGTGAAGCGACGGCAGGCAGTTACAGGTGTATATTCCTGAGCCAGTAACCATGGTGGGTGACTGGAGCTTTGAGAGACAGTGGGTGGACATGCCTCAGTTCCATCCCACCCGAAGGGTGAGGAAGCTGGAGTGTTTGTCCCCCTCTTCCAGTCTGCAACTGGTTGACAGCTGCCTTTGGGTTGTTAGCTGCCCTCCACTTCGAGTTTGCTGGTGCTCAGGAGAAGCATTTGCTCTGAGCTGGAAAAAGTCCCCAGGCAGAGGTTGCAGGTGTTTGCAGTAAGAACCTCTTGGTATGCAAGGGAATCAAGCAGGCTGAGGAGACAGGACAGGACTGACAGAAGCTGATGCAGCACCTGGGTCCCAAGAGCAGAATCAGACACATTTTCCTATTTCATGTTTTTCAAGCTTGGGCTTGATGCTCCTCAAACTGCCTGGTTGCTAATAAAGGGCTTTGCAGGCAGTTAACACAAAGTTCATATGAGGCGATGGATCAGAACAGTGCTTGCCCCATGGCAGAAGTTGGACCCTCATCTGAGGCGTGCCGATCACCCATTACTAAGAACCATTTCCTGTGGGCCAGGCATGTGCAGCCCCCAAATGCACGTAAATTTGTTCTCGAACCTGGGCTTCTGAGACAGAGACATTTCCTGTTGCTGTCTCAGTTTCACCCATAGTTTGCAGGTAATATATTTCAGTAACATTTAGAAAAATTTACTGCACAGCTTGTTCTACACACAAAAGCTAAATGTTAATGCAGTGTTTTACTAACTGTGCTAAAATCAGCTAGCCAGCTGGTGAATTACCCAGAGGCCCTTTACTGTTGAGACTCACATGAGGTTTTGTAGCCAGCCTGAATGTCATTTATGTAAAATCACAGTGGTGATGTCAGGCGGGTGCTCTTCAGCTTTATGGCCGGACCAGGCAGATTAGGTATTTACACGGGGTTTTTCCTTATCTCCTGGCATGCTCGCCTTCTTTAATCCTGCTGGGTGAATGCGCTTGCCACATGGAAGACCTGGGGCATGGCAGAGCCACACTGGGGTGCCAGCCAGGGAGCGTTCCTATTCAACGGGTTCATTAGCAGAAGGAGCCACAGATGTAGAGTGAAAGTGAGAGGCCCAGCGTTGCCACTCAGTCAGTCTGGCTCCTAGTTAGAAAGTACAACAGTGCCAGGGGTAGACAGTGGTGTGGCTGTCAGCACCAGGGAGTCAGCTCTGTCTGGCCGACTCAAACATTGAACTGGGTCTCTGGCTTTGGGTTTGGTCTAAAGCTTTTTTTTCCTGCCATGGTTTGCCCTGTGATTGTTTTCAGTGAGCCATTTTATGCCCTTGGAGCTCTGGCTTGCTTATTTATTGATGGAACATGCAGTGAGAATACTGCTTTGTTAGCATACGCTGGTATTGGAGTGCATGTTCATTCATGTTTCATTCATTCACTCAGTGCCTTGAGTGCCCAGTATGTAGATGCTGGGAATGTAACTGGCAGCAGAAAGAATCTGGCTAACTCTCCCAGTAATACCCTGACCCAGACTGGAGAAATTAGGAGGCTGTGCTTCTAGTGACTTCATTAGTAGTGGCTGAATCAGGAGTAGTTTGGTTACTGTTGCTAGGTGGTGGTTTTTTAAGGAATGCAAATTTGGTGCTGTTTCCTTGAGGAATTGGGGAATTCTTGTCTCTGAAAAGGTGAAATCTTATAGTTGATATCAAGGTGGTTCTTGTTTCTTTTTGTTCTTTATCACGTATTCACATCCAAGGTTTGATCTGCTAGTTGAAGCATTATTCTTACAATGACAAATCTTGCTCATAATCTCAAATTATTCTAACATGCTCACTGACCTGATTTGAGGAGTTTTCATCCTCTGGTTCATGTTCTGTGCTGGCTTCTGAAGCTTTTTACGAATGGAAGTAAGCACAAGTGAATTGTAAACAGGATGGAAATCTAAATGTGCATTCTGAGAGGCTGGGTGGATGTAAGCTTAATATGGTGCAAAAGATGGCGCACTGTATGGAACACACTCCTGTGCATTTGGAAACTGCCTTAATTTCTCACCTGCTTTTGTTTTTTTTTTAATGGCTTGCCTAAGGACACACAGAGACTAGATTCAAACTTAACTGCTTTACTTTGAAGTCCGCACTCTTAACTACTCATCTATAATACCTCATTTCTCATCAATGGAATTACCATAACACAATAATGTTTTGCATTTTAAAAACAGGACTTAAATTGGCCCAAGTCTACTGCACCAAAAACTTTATGTGTACCAATCCTAGGTCCTAGAGTTATCTGCTTGCTAAGCAAGCCTGTTTCAAGGGAGGAAGCTGGGAAAGAGGAGCATCAATTATAACTAAGCCTATATTCATGTAAATTTATATATAAATTATGATTACTTTTTATATTTTATTTTTAAATGACAATTATATATATTTGAGGAGTACAACGTGATGCTTTGATGTCGGGCCTTAAAAACTAATGCCACCTTAAGTGACATTACAAGTGGCGCCATTATGGGCCCACAAGGGTGTATTAACGTGGCAGCCTAAGACGGTGCCAGGAGGAAGTAGGGTTGGGGTGTCTGCAGGAACCTTGCCTTAGCCCTTATTGGCCAAATACATGCTTCCGTGCCCGGGAACACTGCAGTGATTGCAATAGCTAGGCATTGAGACAGGATACATGCCCTTGACCTTTAAGCTGATAGGATTATGTTAAAACCTCCCCTCCCCATTTGCCTTTAAAAGCAAGTGGTTTTGTGATAATAAATGGAATTGCTCAACAGAACCCCCGCCGTGTCTGAGTGTCCTTTAAACTGGGCTGGTTGGGGCTGGCAGTGTGCTCACCTCTCTTCACGGCTCTCTTCTCCTGTCTCCTTCCAAAGGGGACAGGAAGGAAAGAGGAATCCGGGCCATTCATTCGCCCACCGAAAGGAACGAGGCTAGGGCTGTTCAGGTTGGCCAGCGGCGGACCCGACACTTTGATATATGTATACATTGTGGAAAAATTAAATGAAGCTAATTAACATATTCATCACCTCATCTACTTATTTTTTTGTGGTGAGAACATTTAAACTCTTTTAACAATTTTGAAATATACATTATATTGTTAACTATAGTCACCATGCTGTGCAATAGATCACAGAAACTAATTCCTCTTGTCTAACTGAAACCTTGTACCTTTGAGCAACATTTCTCCTTTACTCATTTCCTCCCCTCAGCCTCTGTTACCCATTATTCTACTCTCTACTTCTATAAGTTTGACTTATTTTAGCTCTGAATGTAAGTGAGATCATGTGGTATTTGTCTTTCTGTGCCTGTCTTATTTCACCCAGCACAGTGTCCTCCAGGTTCATCCTGTGTTGTTGCAAATGACAGAAGTTCCTTCTTTTTTATGGCTGACTAGTATTCCATTGTGTATACATACATTTTCTTTATCTACTCATCTGTTGATGGGCACTTAGGTAGTTTATATATCTTGGCTAATGTGAATAATTCTGCATTGAACATGGGAGTGCAGATCTCTCTTCAACATACTGATTTCATTTCCTTTGGTTATATACCCAGAAGTGGGATTGCTGGATCATATGGTAGTTCTATTTTTAGTTTTCTAAAGACCTCCATACTGTTCTCCATAATGGCTGCACTAATTTATATTCCCACCTACAGTGTACCAGAGTTCCTTTTTCTCCACATTCTTGCCAACTGTTATCTTTTGTCTTTTTGATAACAACCATTCCAACAGATGTGAGGTGATATCTCGTTGTGGTTTTGTTTTTCCCTGATGATGAGTGATGTTGAGAATTTTTTTCATATATCTGTTGACCATTCACTCGTCTTAATAGTAGAATGTTTGGTGATTTCATTCTGTCTCTTCCTTGCGAGAGGGAAACAATTTAACCAATGCATTTCTTTCTAATATTAATTTCATCATAAATAAAAATCTTACCATGGCAGTTCAACACTGGGAAACTGCTTTAGTTTTCCCATTTTTTGTTCTACTTCTCTTTCTCTAAATCACGTTTCTCTCTCTTTGATTTGAAAGTTTGGCTTATTGAAGAAACAAAGCAGGAAGTAAAATCAGCCCCAGTGGGTAGTCGTTAGGGAGGGTTGAGGCTGTGGAAGGGAGGCAGAAAGAGAGGTTTCAGGTAGTAGCAGAAATACCTGCAGTCTCTGGATGAGGGCCCGGTCAGAGTGTACTGTGTTGATCAATCAGTTATATCAGAATCATGTTATTGTGGTAGTGGCGATGTCTCTTCATAGGATTTTAATATTATTATTATGCCTGCAATTCAGGGAACTACCAGGAGAGGTCAACAGACATATATAACAACTCATGCCTGAGGAGGAGCTGAGAAGCTGCTATAGTACCTTTAGTACCTGTCAGACAGCTCTGTGTGTGTGTGTGCGCGTGTGTGTGTGTGTGTGTGAGAGAGAGAGAGAGAGAGAGAACTTATTCTAATATTGGTTAAGTGGTTAGATTATCTAGCAATATTATATATATGTAGATAATCTATATATATAATACAGGAATGTAACTGAGAATGAGAGTAAATGAAATAAAATACCTAGGCTCATTTAAGTACGTTTTTATTTGCACACTGCAATTCTATCAATTACTGCTGCTCTAACTACAGACTTCCTTTGTCATATTAACCATCCAACCTCTAAGCATTACTCAGGAGAATCACTAGCAATCTTTAAATAAATAAATAAATTCCTCCTCCAACTCATGGAGCATCTTCTTAGAGTTCTCAAGTGAGAAACATTCCAATCACAATTCAGTGCTTGCAGATCACAGAATCCAATTAAGGACTCAAAGTTGAAATTAACCTTTTCGGATGTTTTTCAGGTGTTGGGAGTTCCATGGGTATCTCGTCTTACCTCAGTTTTGCCTGCTCTAGAGACTATTTCTCTCATGGGAAAGGGGGTCTAATGGGCAACTCAACATGTATTTTCCATACATGCCTCAGCATATATTTTATCAGGCAATTCAAAACATACTTTCCAAATTTGATGAAAATCCACTCAGTCATTTCTACATGATGTGGCAGCAAACAGAAACTTGATTTTATTTTTTTAGATGAGAAATTTGATTTTCATCCTATGCTTTTCATGTTCAGAGATTTCTAATAGCTGCTAACAACTAAAACAAAAAATAGGGAGTACCTCTGGAGCTCAGCATTTCTCAGTGTAGGGAAAGTGAAAGTAAATGGTCACGATCCCTCAGGGGTTCATAATCTTGCCAAGCATTTGATGTGAATAACTGCATGTGCACCCAGGTGTTCCTTGGCTATTGTCTGTGGATGCACGTGGGCACCCAGGTGTTCCTGGGTTATTGGACTTAAGTATAAAGGATGAATGGCTCTGATCCACAGTGCCCCTCCCCCCACCCCTAGGATGCCCTGGGAGGCCACTGCCACCACTGCTGCTGGAGGCTGCTGTAAGCTGCTGCTGCTGAGGAAGCTGAGGACTAAGCTTGCGTTGGAATGAACGTGTCAACTCTGCCAATGGCTCCTGGGATCTTTTCATAATTACCTAGCTTGCAACCTGTATGTGAGGGGTCTGTGATCCAGCCTAGTACGTGAGGGGTCTGGTGACCCAACTGGGTGTGTGAGGGGTCTGTGACCCAGTCTGTGCACAATGGATTTGAAAGGTCTGAGCCCTAGCTCAACACTAAGCATTCAGAACAACGCTAAGATCTTTTCAGTGCAGCCCTAACAACTCAATTGATAGGATAATTCCAGAGCTCAAGAGCTACTTAATAGTTTCTTTGAATTCTTAGCCATCAAAATTTGGGGTGTCTTTAATTTGTGTCCTGCAGCCCAGAACTCATCCTTTGTGTCCTGGCTGTGGGGTGCAGAGTTAAATATTGCTCCTTTCCTGAACATCTTTGAGTAGAAAGAAGGTGGGTATGGTATGTGGACAACTAGATTTTGGATGGGATGGTAGTGAGGAGTGGAAATAGAATAGTCACACATGGTTCTTCTTCATTTAGAAAGTGAGGTAGAAAACTCCATTAAGATTTTAAAATGTTCTTTTTTACTCTATGTTGTTGTCTCTTGGGTTCCAAGAAGGTTTGCTGGCCAGATCATTTCCTCTGTCTTGGGGGAGATTTATGTCACAGGGCTAAGTACCCCACTGTGCTCTGCTTCCTTTTCTGGTTTTTGTTTACAGAAGCCGTAGCATGGAGTGTCAGGGGTTGAGGAAAGAGTTGTATTTTTTTTCCCCACTATTTATTATGAAAAATTTCAAATGTATGGCAAGATTGAAAGAATTTCACACCATCTAGATTTTACCATTAGCATTCTACTACACTTGCTTTATCACATTCACCCATGCTTCTATCCACTCAGCTACATTTTTGGAAGCAGATGATATAAGAGCAGAAAGAAAAGAGGGAGACCTCTTCAAGACTGGAAAGGCACTGATGATTCAGACTTCATGGGTAATGGAGGCTCATGGTCCTGGTTTTCACAGTCCTGGGAGGTGGAAAAACCTGAGAGAGGCATGGCTAGGAAGTATGCAAGGGAAGTGGATCCCTGGGCACTGGGGTACCTGAGTGGGACGCAGACATGGCATATCTGCATTCCAACGACCATGGTGGCTTCAACATTGGTGGTAGTAAATGTGGATTGAAGACCAGAGTGCCTTCCCTGACCTTGGAGTGCTGCATCAAATCCTGAGGGGTATTTGACCAACTTCCAGGAGTCAGGGAGCAGGAAATCCCTAATGGCTGAGAGAGTTTTTCTTCAGTCCAGTGTGTATGGATGCTCAGTGTTAGATGCAATTTTAATTTTGAAAATGTACTTTTATTTGCACACCTGGGTTTTTGGAGTTCAATTCACCTCTGTTATAAATCTTCTTGTATATGGGAACTTCACTTAGGGTTATTTTAGAACAATTAGATGATACAGGAAAAAGATTCTTGAAGGTGTTTTCTCCTCCCTTCTAGTAAGCAGTGGTTCAAATGTCTCAAGAATGGAAGGAGTCTGAGAGTGTTGCCTCCTGCTTGCTTAAGTCAGAGCTATAGTCACTTAACTTCAGTCTCTAGTTTAATGTTACCTTTTAACTAGGGCAATTATTTTTTTCATTTATCTACCTGCAACCTTCTGCTTAGGGGGCTGGGAGGTATAATTCAAAGTGTAGGCATGGGAGGGGCACATCAAAGCAAGAACCAATAATGAGCAACTATTAGTTTCCTGATTTCCACTGGACAAAAGATGTCAAATTAAATGTTTCTTCACAAAGAATAGGAAATTATATCAATTTTCATTCTATGGTCCCAATCTGTTTAGGAAGCAATTCTATTCAAAGAAGGTGTCCCTTTAGAATAAAAGGATTTGTAGGCTCTGTTTTGTCCTAACCCCCAAATACAGGTTTGACTACCAGAGGTGACATGGAGGCTGTATGAATTAATGGATCTTTTCACATCCAGAGACTATTTGAATCATACTGTTACAAAGCCAGAGGAGATAAAGTCTTTAGTGGCTCAACTAAGCAGTTCTGGTCTATGTTCTATAATAAATCACACATTGGGGGGCCTGATGCTTTAGCTCAAGGCCCTGGATTTCAATCTGTGCTTGCTTCCCGTTTCCTTTCCCAGCTTCTGTTTTTCCATAAAGAAACAGTATCAGCTTAAGAAGCAGCTCCACTGTTGGCCTGTGTGAAGCTGCTCTATTATGTGTGAGCAGATTTTTGAACTGTACTTTAGAAGATAAGGAAGGGTTGGGCAAGGAGCTTCAGAGACCTCAAGCTTAAACTCAGCCCCACTAGTCACAGTGACAGGAGTGGTGAGGCTAGAGCAAGCTGACTGCTACTTTAGATGTGATCCTGTGTAGGCTACAGGCATAGGGGCAGGCCTTCCAGCCATGGAGTGTCCCCTGTCCTCTGGATTCTGGGTTTTAGGATATAGCCATATGCAAGAACTGAACACTGCCCAACAAATACAGAAGCAGGTTAAATTAAAGGGAGATTAGTAAGGATGTGGTATTGTAAAATGAATAGAATTAGCAGAGAACTTAGTCTAGAAAGTGCCACCTTTAAGTTATCCTCTAGCCTGGCCCATGCCTTTGTATGTACCAAGAGTTGGCAAAGTGCCCACCAGAGAGCCTAGTACATCAAAAATTCTCGATAAATGCTTGAATGAATGAATGAACGAACCAATACCCAAACAAAACCAAGACACCTAAGACCTCTCTCTAGTTAGAGACATCGTATTTTCATCCCCCTTTTATTTGGCTAGACTTCTTAAAAGAATGTCTAGAGATTTATGCTTTGTTCAGACTATTTTTCTTTGGGCTTGGTAGGCAAAAGTCAGGTTAATTCACTACATACCTGCTGGTCTCTGCATGATGAGTCAACTGGAATGTGTCAAGGAGATTCTTACAGTGTTTCACACCCAGGAAATTTAACTGACTGCCCTGGGACACTGGGAAGATGGCAAGATGAGTTTAAATAGTAAGAGACCCCTGTCACATGAGTGATTGATTTAGCACTACCTGAATGGTCAAGGTATGGCCAGTTTATTGAGGCTCAGCATAGGAAATGGTAGGTAAGTGGAAGTGGAGGGTTGGAGTAGGATGGAATAGAGGACTATGGCATCTTAAAACACTTTTTCTAGTGAGTGACATTAGTGATTATTGGTTAAAAAAAAATAAACGTGTTAGCTGTGTTGGGTATAGATTATTAGAGGGGGGTCAAGAAAGTGTCTGTTTCATTGGTCACACAATCCATCATGGTTACTGAGCAGCTACTGTGATAGATACCCAGTACTGTGCAGTGTGCTTCTGCATACAGAGAAGAATATGAGGTGTGGTGGCTTTCAAGAGACAAAAGAGGGTTTTGTCCTCCTACCTTGAAGTGTCATTTGGTTGTTGGCAGTAGAGGAAGATAACATGGAGGAAGGTGGCCATGAGCTGTCTTGAAGAATAAATATGTCAATAATTCTGTCAACAGTTTGTGGGCATCCTTTGACCTTTTCTGTATGCTTGCAAACAAGCATATGCAGCTATACTATAGCAAATGCCCTGGGCACTTACTAATTCTGTACATGCTTGTCTGACTTCTACCGGAAAATGTGACTGTGTATTTGAGGGTTTTATTCCAGCCATGGGAGTATGTTCTGTCTGCAGACGAGACAAGCTGGCAGTGCCAGGAACTTAACATGCGCCAGGAGCAGCCTTCAACCAATAACTGATGAGCTTTGGTGTGTAATACCCCTGCTTCCTTATCTCTCAGTTGGGATAACTCTAAAGTATGTTCTACAGTGTCACCAGAGGGATTAAGCTCCAGTTGCCCACAGTAGTAACCTGCTTGAAAACCCGTTTTTTTTTTTTTTTTTGTTAGCTTCCTTCCCTTTCCTCTCTCATATCTTCACTTCTCTGTTGGTGTTTCCTGGGATCACCTCCCAGATAAACTACTTGTATTTGAGTCCTTGTCTCAGGGTTTGCACACTAAAATATGTATTTGTGTGTGTGTATGTAAGTAAATATATATAAGTAAATGTGTTTTTGCTATGTATTTGGACAAATAAAAATAGACATTAAAGATCTCATGTCAGTACATATAGATTCATCTCATTATATTTAGTAATTCGAAGTATGGATACATTCTGTGTATCCATAGCATTTCACAGTATGGATACATCCTACTTTATTAACCAGTTCTCTATTGATGGAAATTCAGTTTTATTTTTACAGGTTTTTGTTTCCCTTCTCAGAAACAATGATGCAATGAAGTCCTGTTAAGACTCAGTTTGCATTGTGTCTATCAATGCTGGTACCAAACAAACAAAATTAAGAATCCTTCAGGAAGGTTATGGTGATAAATTTTAGCACATGTGCTTGAGGATCAGGAGTGGTCATGGGGATAGTAGAATTATTTGCTGGGGGTGACAGTGGTGTGTGCATAACTTATTCCCCTGGGTCCCATGGGAAGAATCCTTTGTTCATTAGGTGCCTGTCAGTGCCAAATTCAGATTCTGAAGGGAAGGCAAAGGTCATCCATAATTACTCTGTGAATTTAGGGAAGCTGAAAGGAGTGATTAGGAAAGAAGGAGATTAGGAAACCTACAACCAGGGAAGCCACCTTGTGTTTTAGCAGAGTCACTGGGTGCAAGGGAAACTGAGGCCCAGAGTGATTATGTGATTGCCCAAGGTCACACGGTGAGGTGATAGGTTATATAGAGTTGTAGATATTTATAATAAGGAATGTTCTTAGATTTATTTGAAAGGCATGTTGGTCATCTATGGGAAGATGATTCTAGATGTAAACTTTGATAAACATTGAAATGGATTCATTGTCCCTGGAGATTTAAAAAGGAAGAAGACACCACAATGAAATGTTCTGGGTGTTTTAGATGCTACAGCCCTTCCTATAAACAGGGGGTTGGACTAGAACATTTAACTGACAGATGTTTCTCGAACCCTGCTACACATGGACCTCTTCCTACATGGTCTCTGCCCTCCCAAAGCTTATGGTGTCCTTGGTAACACAAGGCGTTGTCACCAAATGACTGCTCAGAAGGCTGCAGCATGGCCGACTTATCCATTAGGTTCAACAAAAACAGTTACTAGGGTCTACGATACTTTTAGGGGCTCATAAAAATGTTTTAATTTCTTATAAAATCAGAAGAAAAAGTGAGCCTTTAGGTCAAAGAATATGTTAGAATAAATAATATTCCTACATTCCTCTTTATAACAACAAAGTCATAAAATATAATTTTTGTTGGGAAAATAGAATAATTTAATCAGGCTCCCTCACCTTAGGTCCAATTGGGGGTGGTGTGGTGCATTCTTTGGAAGCAAGTTGTGTGTGGGTGGAGTTAGTGCGCATGCACGATGCTGCCACCTGGCTGGCATTTGCTGCCTTGGGTGTCTGCCCCACGTGGCCATGCTCTCGAACCTATAGCTCCAAGGACCTTTTTGCTGGTTACCTAGCTCCTAGACCTGCGTGTGAGGGGTCTGGGGACCCAGCCTGGCGTGTGAAGGGGTTGTGACCCAATCTGGACAGTGGGCTTAATGGGTCTGTGAGCTCCAGACCCAGCCCTAGCTCGACAATTTTTAATATTTTTTATATGGAGGAAGGGGCCCATAAAGGCAAAAGTGTTTAGGTCCATGTTAAATTGTGGCTCTGGCCCCAAGTTGTAGATATATCCCAAGTGAGAATTAGTGTGTCACTTTGCCGGGGCAGCCATGATAAAGTACTACAAACTGGGTGGCGTAAACAACAGAAATGCATTGTCTCACAGTTCTGGAAGGTGGAAGTCTAAGATCAAGATGTCACCCAGTTCTTTCTGAGGGCTGTGAGGGGAGGGTCTGTTCCAGGCCTCTGGCCTTGGCTTGTAGATGGCCATCTTCTCCCTGTGTCTTCACATTGTCTTCCCTCTTGTGTCTTTTTCTTCACATGCCATTCTTTTTATAAGGATATCAGTCATATTGGATTGAGGTCCACCCTAATGACCTTATCTTAGCTAATTACATCTATAACTACCTTGTTTCCAAATAAGGTCACATTCTGAGATCCTTAGGGTTAGGATTTCAAGATATGAATTCGGGGTGGGGGGACACAATTGCCTAGGAGGGTCAGAGCAGGAAGGAAGTAGGGAGCCTGGAAGCTGGAGAACGGAAGAGGGGGACTTGGGCCACTCTCAAAGGATGATATGAGGAGAGGTGGAGAGAAGATGTTAAGGGTACAGAAACAGGTGAGGGGGAAACTGCATGAGCAGAGGGTTGCAGGTGGAAGTGTGGAGTGTGATCTTGGGGAACATAAAGGGGGCCAGTTTGTCGGGTGTCAGGGAAGTAGCAAAAGGAAGGTTGGGAAGGGAGCTGTGGGTTTCCTCCTGGAAAGCCTTGAGCACAGGCTAACTGGGAACAATGGGAGATGCTTTGATTCCTGACAGTCTCTTCCAGATTAATTAATGCTACTTTTCCCTCTTTTGCCTACCCAAACTAACTAGCTTAGGGAGATTTAAGAACCCCAGGGCTCATTCTTATTTTAAAAGCTGTTGCTTTGGGATACAAATGTTCTCATTCTTCCCCCTCATTTGGGGGCAATACCTCAGTGAGAAACCTTTAATCTGTATTTCCATCTACTCAATGCATCTTTTTTCCTGAAAATACATGAACTTATTGGACACAGTTGAGACCCTAAAGGGTTGAAAAAGAGGGTTGGCCTATTACATAAAACCTCAAAATAGTAATTAATCCATGTGTTTTATTACTTAATTGGCACATATTTCGTATATTAAGGGCGTGGTGAGTGGGAATAGAAACCGTAGTCTGGCTCAGCTTTTCTGTAAAACTCAATCCCTTTGGAAAAACATCTGGGAGTAATGTGGATGCTAAAACTGTGACCTCACACACACCAGAGTCTCATTTGCTCTTTCATGATAAAAATTTTCCCTTTATGGTTTCCCAGATCCACACGTCTATTATTAAGGATCTGATGTAGCATGAGCACCATTTGTGGCCACATCCTCTGAAAACCACTTTCAGTGGGTTTCCAGAGCCTTTAGAAATAGGCTGGTTCTGGCAAAGCTTACAAGCATAGAAGGTTAAAAAGCAACAATTTAGCTTCTTGAAAATAGTTTTAATCTTAGCCTTCTCTTCCTACTTTTACTCCCTTACACATCTTCTCAGGATATGAGTAGAGCTAATATTCTGAATTTCCTATTTGCTTTTCTTTTTTAAAAAAATAGATTCAAACAGACCTTTTGATTTAAATTCTTCAACTACAAAAATCCTGCCTCTGTATTGTTCTGATTTCCTAAAAGCACTTAGTTCTGTTTTCTGTACTCAGCAAAACCAGTGGTGCTAATTGAACCTCCCCACGTGGACTGGACCACTACCTAATCTCCTGAGCAGTAGTGTGCTTCCCATGCAGTGGTGAAATTAGAGCAACTTGCTTCTAAATGGCTGTAAGCATGTTGCCATGGCAATGGAGCTTCCCTGATCAGCTGGTATGGAAATTCTTCAGTTCTGCCAGCAGCGATTCTCAGACTTGGTGTGCCACAGGAAGAATCATCCCTGTGCTTGTTAGAAATGCTCATTCCCAGACCCTACCTGTAAGCATTTTGATTCAGGAAGTTGGGGGTGAAGCTGTGTTTATAACCATCTTTTCAGGTAATGACCATGCAGGTAGCCCACAACCCCATCATCAGAAAACTGTGTGTGGCAGCCAGATATGGCCAAAGTTATGCACCTTAGAGAGTGCTGATCCTTGTCCCCATTGGGCTGGTGTCCAGGACTGCCCCCTCGTTCAAGTTGCTGAAGAATTTGAGTTCTGCCTTTTTCCAGATCTTTATATGCGAGCGTCTGCTATGCAGATGCTATGTGATTACTCTCCGGTCGTTCAGGATAAGATCCTCCAGTTCCAAAAACAGGGTCATCTGTTAGTAATTCTCTGCTTCAATTGGCAAATGACCTACCAAGGACATGCAGATGAAATTAGCATATGCCTCCTGAGTGGTTTACAATTTCCTTCTGCCTGAGACTTCTGGAGATCACTCATCGTGGTGTGTTTATGGGGAGGGGAGGTAAATAGAGTCACTATGAAACTCCTTTGAAAAGACCAGCATGTCATCTACATGAGAGAGCAACTCCTGGGGGCAAGACTAGAAGGGTGTTCATGAATTTGAAAGTTTTCTTGATTTATTCTGAATCTGAATTTTTCAAGGGATGAGGATCAAGCATGTTGGTTTATGAGAATGGAAATAATGAGTTCTTCATTGAAAATAGTAATCGGTATCTTTGCAGTGTGTACCATCTACCCTCGTGTCTGGGTGTTTTCATCTTTATTGGTTACTTTGTAAACTTCCAGAGGGGAAGGTGAAACTTTGATTTGGGGATTAGCTAAGTGTGAAGGGGGTGAGGTGGGATGGGTCGGCATTGACTTAGAGGAGTAGGTAAAGCTTCTCAGCCTCTATCGTTGTGGAAAGTCTATTTCAGCCACCTCAGATGGATGAGTATCTATTGATTGATTGATTAATTTGTCAACCTCTCAGCTTCTCAAAAGATGTCCTAGATGACCCCTCCTTTTTTTTGTTTAACAGTTGTTCATAAATTCAACTTTATTCAACATGCATATTATTGAAAGCACCAACCGTGTCTCAGGCTTTGTGCTGGGTGCTAACTGAAATAAAGATAAAAAACAATCCTTTCTTAAATGTGTTTGAGCTTCACTTTTTTCCCCAAATGAGGTGGTTCAAACAGGACTTCACAGGGCATGTAGCAAATACGCGTATTTGGAACTTAAGTTTTGCAGAGGATGGCACTGGGCAAGTGCTTGTTTTTCAGTTGCCAGTGAGGATAAAGAATCGCTGATTCTATTTTCCATTTTATGAAGGAGAATTATCCTTCGGAGCCCCAAAAGCTCTTATTAAAGTGCTCTCAATTTTAAATGTCTTTCCCAGGCTGAATAAGTTCTGATGCCTCTGATCTCTCCCTTTTGGTCTGAGTTTTCAGCTTTTCGAACCCTTATCATTTTGAAACAAGCAAAATTTGCTGTCAACTCTAAATCGAGGCAGATTTTTTCATGGAAAACACATTGCTACTTGGAAATGACACAAAATGCAAGTGGATAGCAGTGTGAAAGAGAAATAGCACCAGCATGGGCTTTGGAGCCAAACATTTCGGTTCAAATCTCCTCCTGGCCAATTAGTAGTTATTGGAAACCAGGCATGTTTCTTAATATCTGAGCCTCAGTTTCTTCTCCTGTGAGAGGGGATAGTAATAGCTCCTTGACGGAGTCATTGTGATTAAATGAGAAACTCAATATAAAGCACCTGGCATTTAAATTTCAGTTTCTTTCTCAGCTTTCCCGCTACCCAAAATAAGAACATTTAAAGATGGAAACGCATTAAGGAAAGGCTGTATGTCAAGAGGAGAAGAGGAGGGAGTTTGGGGCTTAAATGACCTTAGTCTTTGGTTATTTATGGAGTTATCTCCATAAATGATGGAGTTCTGAGAAGATTTCAAATTAGGCTTCTAAAGTGGATTGGCTATTATAACTAGAAGCAAAGCCAAACTCTTGGATATTTTCTTTATCATTCTGCCCACCCATCAAAGATGCTCCCCCCATTCTTTCTTTGAGATAAAATTGTGGAAAAGTAGTTGGTCAAATGCATTCTTCAAAGCTATAATGGGTGACTGTGCAGTACAGTAATTCTTATTTAGGACTGTGTCCAAGAATCACCTGGGAGCTATTTCAAACTATATATTTTGTCCTTACCTGAGACCTAGTAAATCCCATACTGTGGGCGTGGGGAGATGGTACTGGAAATTCCCCATCTGATCCTGATAATAACCATTGCTTTGGGGCAGCATTCCTAACTTAAGCAGGCCTCAGGATCACCTGGAGGATTTGGCACCATTAGTTCCCTTGCCCCCAGACTCTGATACTGTATTTCAAGGTGAAGCCAAAGAGTTTGCATTTCTAACAAGGTCTGGTGTAGAGAAAGTGAAGATAAATGGTCAGGGTCCCTCGGGGGTTTGGAGTCTTGCCGAGCATTTGATGTAAATATGCATGTGCACCCAGGTGTTCCTTTGTTATAGTCCAATGTAATTGCATATGTGCACCCAGGTGTTCCTGGGTTGTCTGACTCACCCAGGTGTCCTGGGTTATCAGACTTAAAGTATAAAGGATGGATGGCTCTGATTCACAGTGCCCCCTGCCCCTGGGATGACCCCAGGTTTGGGTGTAGGGATGGGGAAGCTGCTACTGCTGCTGGAGGCTGTTACTGCCAGTGCCCCTGGGACCCTCTGGGAGGCTGCTGCGACCACTGCTACTGCTGCTATAAGATGCTGCTGAGAAAGCTGAGGACTGAGCTTGTGTCATCTGCCAATGGCTCCTGAGATCTTTCCCAATTACCTGGCGTGGACCTGCATGTGAGGGGTCTGGTGACCCAGCCAGGCATATGAGGGGTCTGGTGACCCAGTCTGTACAATGGGTTTGAAGGGCCTGTGAGCTCTAACCTAGCCCTAACAATACAATTGCCATTAGCCCTAACAATACAATTGGCTAAGTTGATGGGATTCCAACAATTGCCCTAGCAGTACTTCTGGGAAGCACCCTTTGAGGACAACTGATTTAAGGCTTCCTATGACAATCATGTGTTACTTAACAATGGGAATATATTCCGAGAAATGCATCATTGGGTGATTTCATCACTGTTTGAACATCACAGCGTGTACTTACACAAACCTAAATGGTATGGCCTACAACACACCTAAGCTACATGGCATAGCCTATTGCTCCTACTGAGTCATGTGTTGTGCTACAACGTTATGTCGGCTATGACTTCACTAGGGGATAGAAATTTTTCAGCTCCTTTATAATCTATGGGACCATTGTCATACCTGTGGTCTGTCATTGACTGAAATGTTATGTGGTGCATGACTTGTAATTAGGAGTTCAATTCTAACTTCAACAACCCTAAACCATTTACCATACTTTCTGACCCCAAAGGATAAAGTTTAGGGAAGAAGGGATGAATAAATTAAGAAATAAACCTTTTAAGGAAAGTGAAAGAAAATTGTCAAAAGCCCATGAATGGTAAGGTTAAGTGAGAAATTACTTTTTAATAATGGGGATACTTTTGTTATTAAATGAGACTAATTCCAGTGGTTTGCAGAGAAACTGGGCTTTGCACCTCACTAGTGAAGGGTAGCTGTGAAAACCAGGTCAGCCACCTCTAGAAAGGGGGGCAGGCTTGGGGCTTCTGTCTTTGACCTCCCATCTGTATGCAAAGAGATTAGGCACAAAGTCTGAGATAAAACCATGAACCCGACTGCCTTCTTATGGTGGTGGTGTGGGATGAAGTGCCCCCTCTGATCTGTACATGGGTGTTGGGTTTTTTTTTTTTAATAGACTTTATTTTTTAGAGAAGTTTTAGATTCAGAGCAAAATTTAGAGGAAGGTATGGGTATTTCCAGTGTAACCCTGCCCCACGACATGCATAGCCTCCCCCATTATCGACGTCCCTCACCAGAGTTGATGTTACAATTGATGAACCTACACTGACACATCATTATCCCCGAGTCTATAGTTTACAGGAGGGTTCCTTCTTGGTGTTGTGCATTCTGTGGGTTTGGACAAATGTATAATGACATGAGTCCACCATTACAGCATCATACAGAGTAGTTTCTTTGCTCTAAAAATCCTCTGTGCTCTGACTATTCATCCCTCCATGGGGTTTTTAAGAGAAAAAATTAAAAAGATTCTCAGAGCGCAGCAAACAAAAATGACAGATTTTCTGTTCTGCTCCAAGAAAAAGCAGCAAAGAGTATAGGAAACAAATTTTGAATTATGAGAGGTAAAGGAGTAAAACAATGTATAGTTTTATTTTTCGATGTTTTAATCATCTCTATCTCTGTGGAAGTCCACACCATGAGCCTTCCAGCATCAGTCAAATGGAAATGTGATTCCCAGGGTTGCAGTGTCTGCAGAAGAGTTAGGCTTTGTGTAAAATATCATCCTACTCCTTAGGAATGATCTTCAAACAATTCTTCAAAATATAGATTTTTTATGGAGCTTGAAAGATAAAGCCATAATTTTCACATTGATGACAAATAAGAAGATGGAGTTTTCAGAACACATTTAAGGAAGTGGATGGAATTTTGAGAACTGCAAAAATAAAGTATAAAAAGAATCTGGGGCTGGTATGTACTATCTCACAGAAAATGGATATATGGAGGACTAGCAGAGTCTGAAAATTATATTGTTTGGTCAATTTGATTATCAGTGGGTGGATTGTTCAGTTTCTTGATTTTCTGCAACAAAATTTTAATCCCAGTATGGCTTCTTCAGCTTGCTTTGCCTGCAATTAGTTAGCATGTGCTTGGGGAATGCCAACCAACTCTAATATTAGTTACAGGAAAACATAATCACCAAGGTAAATCTGCAGCTGCTGCAAGAATGAATGTGTCCCAAAGCCAGACGCCACTGGGTTTTATATTGGATGTGGTTTTGGATTATTCAGGCTATAAAAATGCAGAGAATCAGGAATGGAGTGAAGTTTTCCCTCCCAGCATGTGAGACTTCCTTTGGTCATCTTTGTTTAGCCCTACTTTCCAACAGGCTTCTTTCTGCTCAAAATCCACCCGAGCTTCCTGAGCTGAGAGGCAGAGAGCTAGGATTTATGTGCAGCTATGTGCCCCTATGGTTCATGTCTGTAAGGTCGCCGAGGAAGGAGACGCTAGCCAGACAAAGGGAGAAAAGGATTTTATTAGCAAGCAGACCTGCTGGGCTGAGCCGAGTAAAATGGTGTCAACCCCAAGAGGCAGCAGGGTGTCATTTTTATAGGGATAAGATTGGCATCTGGCCTAGCCTAGGAAGACAGTTACAGTGTTCTACTCCGGATACAGCCTGCTCAAGGGGATATAGACTAGGGGAATCCAAAACCTTGGGCTAGCTGGGGCTAGCAGTTATAGTGTTACACTCTGGGTGTAGCTTGCTCAGCCTGTGCCTGGGAGCAGAGACCTTAAGAACAAAACTTAGAGAAACAAAACTGAAAAGGGGGTGGGGGCGGGTTCTGAAAGTCATGTTCTCAGTTCCAGGGTGTTGGGAAAATATAGGAAAATGGTCAGGGCCCCTGGGGGTGGGGGGAGGCATGGGGAGGCCACTACTGCTGCTGGGGGCTGTTGCTGCCAGTGTCCCCGGGACCCTCTGAGAGGCCACAGCTGCTGCAGCTGCTGCTGCTGCGGCGGACTGAGCTCGTGTCATCTGCCAACAGCTCCCAGGATCTTTCCCAATTACCTAGCATGGACCTGTGTGTGAGGGGTCTGGGGACCCAGTCTGTACAATGGGTTTGAAGGGTCTGAGCCCTAGCTCTGACAATATAAATGGAAACAGTATAACTAAAATAATGAAACATTTTGGCTTTAGTTATGATTTGCTTTACTTTACACAGGGCCCTAACAACGTCCATGGTGGGACGCACTGAACCACATTGTACTTCCCCCACCACAGTTATTGTTCATTGCTACTGTCAATTTCAGGCAACGTCTCCAAATGCCCCTTAGGGGTCACAGGCAAAGATGGCTCTGTCCCTAGTAAACTGTGTACATGTGAGTGAGCAGAAAGTAGTAATGGAGGGTGTCTGGCTAGGCTAAGGCCTGGAATCCTCACAGCACCAATCGTTTAGCTCTTAATCCTGTTCATGATGCCAATTGTCAAGCTACTTGGCCATGCTAGTTGTCAGGCTCTTTTACCTGACAGTAATCCTGCCGACTGGGCCTATTGTTGAGCTAAGGCTGGGTCTGGTGCTCCCAGACCCCTCAAGCCCACTCACAGACGGGGTTATAAACCCTTCATATGCCAGGCTGGGTCCCCCGACCCCTACACGCAGGTCTATGAGCTAGGTAACTGGCCAAAAGGTCCCTGGAGCTATAGGTTTGGAAAAGCATGGCTGTGTTGACGGCGGTGGCCCCAGGCAGTAAACACCAGCCAAGGTGGTGGCGTCGTGCAGATGCACTAACTCTGTCCCCCCACACACAACGTTTACTGAACCACCCCCAACTGGCCCTGAGGTGAGGAGAGCCTGATTAAAGTATTCTATTTTCCCAACAAATGTCCACTTCTCTCTTATGTAGAAGGCAGTTTTATGAAGTTGGCATGGTTGCAGGCTCCTGCCTTCTTGATGCTCAGCTATGCTCAATGGGTGGTTTTCACTGAGATGGTTGCTCAAGCTGCAGTCACTACATCCACCTTTGAGCTGGCAGAAAAATGGAAGGGTCAAGGAAGGGCATGTACATTCCTTGTAAGGACCATTCGTTCCTGGATGTTGCCCAGGACTCTTCAGCTGACATCCTATTGGCCAGAAGACCTGGTCACGTGGTCACATCTAGCTACAAGTGAGGCTGAGAAGTCTTTATTCTGGGTGGCCAAGCTAAAAATTAAGGATTCTGTTACTGTAGAGAAAAATATAACTTTAACATGCGCAATTTGCTTCTGTACTAATGCTTGCTAAAAACGAGAAAACATAACTAATGCCATTTTAAGTGAGGCAGCTTCTATGGAGTTATGTAGAGGTCAGGCATAGTCAAGGTGGGCCCAGGCACGCTAAATTCCAGGAAGGGAGTCATCACCACCCGGTTCCAGGAACTGACCAGTTCCTTATCTAGAGGCCACCTGGCCAGACCACAAGGAAGATAAACGATTGGGAAATACACTATTCCTTATTGGTGTGCCAGCCTGCTAAAGCCCACCAATAAATCTAAAGGTCGCCTCAGATAACCAGTAAGCAGTATACAACTCATCCTTTTGTAAAAGTCTGTCTAAAAAACTGTATAAAAAGCTCCTGTGTTAAGGGGTTGGGGTCGCTTCTGTCCAGGAGTCTGAGTGACCCCAGCATGCTGGAATAAACTCCTCTTGCAATGGTCTCTGTCTCGTGGTCTTTGTGAAGTGAGCCATCCCGACGTGTGGGATTTGTGCACGGTGCGAAGGTCTTACATTACTAAGAAAGAAGAGGAGAATGGATATCAAGAGATAATTAATGGTCTCTGTCACATACTGCTTACCTTTTATTAAGGGCAAAGCACACAGATCTCCAGCAGGGATGGTATTATATCATATGTGATATAATTACAGGTTGTCCTTATGTAATAAGACATAGAAGGAAGGGAAAACCTGTTCTCTTTCATTGTCTCTTTCCATGTCCCCCCCATGTCCCCTCCCCTTTTCTGACTTCCTTTCCCAGTGCCCTGACCTCAAGGAGCAACTTTGGGCCCAGACCACTTTGTAGGACTTATCAGGAAAAGAGAGTCTTTGAAATAGAAAAAAAGCAATAACTGAGTGTCTTGTCTAGAGTACCTTTCATGGTTCTCTCCACCATTCATTGTCTTTAAGCTTTTATACAACTCTGTAAGTTGTTGAAAACTCATAATAATGCAAATCATTTTTGCTCATAGAAATGCAAATTAGTTGTGTCTGGCTGGTGGAGTGCAATTGATTTTGACTCATTTTGCATCTATTTGTAATTTCATTACAGCATTCTTTATCTGCCTATGTATGTGTGGTGCTTTGAATTCTCCTTTGAACAGGTTGCAACTTCTTACTGGTCCCTGAGTTAAACAAAATCTTTGACTTGTGTTCGTTTTGTATCTGTGAGAGAGTTATGTTTATATTCTGTAAAATTATTCTTTAACAGAATCTTGAGCCCGATTCTGTGCCCAGTGTTTTGGTATATTCTGATTTATTGATCCTCTTCATCCCACCAGACCTATTCTCTTGGGGTCTTCTATGCAGTCTGTTATACTTTTAGAAAACAGCTTAAAATGTAACAGCAATAATAATAGTGATGCCAACACCATTTACCGAATGCTAGTCAGATGCCATACACACCCAACCCCAATTAGCCTTCCTTACCCCACCCAGCTAAGATGAGTATTATTATACCCATTTTATAGGTGTGAAAACTGAGGCTCAGAGTGGTTCAATATCTTTCCCAAATTCACATAGCTGGAAAGTTGCAGAGACTGGATATGAGCTCAGGTCAAACTCTCAAGCCAGTATTCATTTCCCAATTTTCTGGGGCCACTGTTGCTGCCCCTTTCAGGGACACCTGCACATTAACAGAGAATTTGGAGACTCAAAACTTTAACTGAAAGGGATGAATGCCTAATAGTGGGATTTCAGATTTTTTTGGTGCTGTTCGGGCTGAGATGCTTCTTCAGGGTATTTCATTCCTCACGTAGTGTTCCCTGCCTATTTAGCTTATAAATAGAACTTGCTCTACTTCAGGAGCAGTGACTATTGAAGATGGTGGAAAGAGCCCTGGGGGTAGAGACCTGGTTTCTAATCCCAACTCTGCTACAGACTAGCTATGGGACATACAATAATGGGGCCAGGAAAGTCTTTATTACTCATTGCACATCTCACAGGTGAAGAAACTGAGGACCTGAGGAGCATTTCTGAGTTTCAGGGATCTGCTTGCTAAAACAGCAGTGGAATGGAAGAGATTTAGATAGCAGTGACAAGGATGCAAGGGGTGACAAGCCAAGGAAGTAGAAAGTGTCTGAGTTTGGATTTGGAAGACTTGCATTTGAAGGCTGACTCTGCTGTGTGATATTGGATATATTACTTTGGCTCTTTTCATCCAGGGGTTCTCCTCTTTAAAGTCAGGGATATATAGTTTCTAGGATCTTTCAAGCACTAAAAGTCTTTGATTCTCTGAAGTTAATGCATTGCAATTTATGATTGTTGGCTATAAATCTTATCATGTGTGAAGAAAAGCCAAATACCTCCTTTGTTCCACCACTGTAGTTGGAGTTTTCACATAATTACCTTATTTAATCATCTGAAGTATGTTAGGAGAGTATTCCTATTCCCATTTTAGAGATAAAGGATTTGAGGCCAAGAGGCCAAGAGGGGCTCAGTAATCTATCCAAATGCCACGTTTGACTTTCAGGGCCCATACAAGTGTTTTTTTTTTTTTTTTTTTTTCCTTCTAAACATGTTTGCTTACCATAGGGTTTGGGGCCTTAGGGAAGTGCCAAGTCCTCAAAGAGGAGTGTGACATTGTGAAATATTATACATGTTAGGTCTTCCCAGTTTTCTGGCATACAATTTCTGAAATCCTTGTAATCTACAAAATGAGAAAGGACTTTTTGTATGCCAATGAATTGACCGACGGCTGGGGGCTCCTGGATAACAGCATCAGGGTTGGTTTTCAGGGAAACCAACCTTGTGACTAGAGGGTTGGGACTTTCAGCCCCACCCCCAACCTCCAGGGAGAGAAGAGCTGAGAAAGTTAAGTTGATCACCAAAGGCCAATGATTTAATCCACCATGCCTATGTAATGAAGCTTCCATAAAAATTCAAAAGAATTGGGTTCAGTGAGCTTCCAGATAGTTGAACATGTGGCAGTTCCTGGAGGGTGGCACACCCAGAGAGTGCGCAGGAACTCCATGCCCTTCCTCCATATCTTGCCCCATGCATCTCTTCATCAGTATCGTTTGTGACATCCTTTATAAGAAACTGGTAAATATAAGTACATGTTTCCTTGAGTTATGTGAGCCTCTCTAGAAAATTAATCCAACCCAAGTAGGGGGACATGGGAACCCTAACTTATAGCTGATTGGTCAGAAGCATAGGTAAAGCAACCTGGGCTTGTGACTGGCATCTGAAGTGGGGGAAGTTTTGTGGGACTGAGCCCTCAATCTGTGGGATCTGAGGCTATCTCCAGGTAGATAGTATTATAAATGAGTTGAATTAGACAACACCCAGCTGATGTCCACTGAAGAACCTGCTGCAGAATTCATCAATTGGTGGTTGGTGGGGAGAAATTTCCATGCAGTTCTTGGTGACCTGAGGTCACAGAAGTCTTTTATGTGGATTGTTGTAGTGTGAAGGCAGAGGAAAAACAGTCTTTTTTTTCCCTACAGAATGAGAATTAAGCATAATTTCTAAATGCGGTGTTAGTAATTTCAAGTTAAAATATTTGAAAAAATTATTTGAAGGAATTGTTTAGATAGGAAGGTAACAATTGGCTTCATCTCTAAAATGTCATTCACAATACCTGCCTTGCAAGGATGTTGTGAGGATTAGATGAGATAATGCATGCAAAACATCTAGAACCCCACTAGGCACACATTGGGCTATCCAAAGATTAGCTAACACTTGTTACTACTAATGTTGTTGCCAGTACTACTATGCAGACATCTTGAAAGAAATCTGCTCATGGTACCTATCAATAAGGCTGCCTTTACCAATAGGCATTCAATACCAGCACTTTGTATTAATACAATAGCCCTCTGAAACTAGCTCACTTATCTCCAATTTAAAATTAAATAAAGTTCCTCTGGAGGAAAACAACAACCTAATAGCATGGAGGATACAAACACAATGATCGACTTGGGCAAGAGGTGCATCTGTCTCTTTCATTTAAGCCGTTGGGTTTGATGGACGGTTTTTAGCCTGCAGGACTTTACAGAATCATAGGGATTTTTAAAAACTACTTTCTTTTTTTTAGCATAAAACTAATACATTTGCCCAGTAAATATTTCAAGCAGAATAGGACTTTATAAAATGAAAACTCCTGTGTTGACTATTTTTTTTTCTCTAACTTCTTAAAAAATAACCCTGTTAGTCATATTCAGAATACTTCTAAAAATTTTTGATGCATATATAGGTGTATTTATCTCTACATCTTCTTTTGAAAAACGTGAATAGGACCACATTGTTTTGTACTTTGTTTTTTTTCCCTTAATAATGTATCTTAGAGATTCTCCTTTTTTCTTTTTGGCCGCTGGCTGGTGCGAGGATCTGAACCAAGATTATTCTATATCAGCACATCTTTACACATTTTTTTCTTTTTAGCAATGACATAGTGTTCCAGGTATGAATATACCATAATTTATTTAATATGTCCCTTCTTGATGGCTACTTAGGTTACTTAGGTTTTTTTCTTCTATTACAAACCACACCACAATGAACAGCCCTGTAACATATTTGCATGGTTGTGGGAACATCAGGAGGGTTGTCTGTGGACACATAATTGGGCTGCTTATCATTATGGGATGGGTTGGGAGCCTGGAGGTTCCAAAAGGACTAACTGTGACTCTTTGCCCATGTTTGTGCCTTAATCGAAAGCAGTGCCTAATGGAGGGACTATTAGAGATCATTTCAGCCCTCTTATTAATGTGCAAATATTTATCATGCTCTTCCTAGAAAAGGTTATCTTGTTAAGCCTGTATGGGTCACAACATTATAGTAAAACAAAATAAGGGATTTGAAACGGCTCTTGGAAAGTGCCACGCAGGTGACTAGTCCCAGTCTGGTTAGCAGTATTGAATTGGTTGCTAGGATGTGCCACTGAGGTGGGGGTCACTGAGGCCCAAAGTTGAGTCCTCTCTGCTCTATTCCTCACCCTCAGCCTTCTCATCAGTCATTTATTGAGTTATTGAATATGCTCCATTTGTGCTTCACAGTTGGTCCAGTTTCTTCTATAACCTTCACCTTCCAACTACCGTCTTTCAACATGCCGTCACACCTGGCGATGGAGAGCCCTTGCTATGTGTTACATTTTGGAGGCTTATGTACATTTTCCCATGTAATCCTCTCAACAGCTTTGTGAGGTAGGCACTGTTCTCCCCCTTTTATAGGATGAAGATGAAGAAACTGAGACTCAGAGAGGTTAAGTGATATGTTCAAGATCACAGTTTGTATTTGGTGACCTGGGATTGAAACCTAGATCTAATCAACACCAGAGGCTATGTCCTTCACTTCCGTATCAGCTGCCTGCAAATTGTTCGCTGTTCAGACTTATTTTTCCCTCTCTAGTTCATTCTGCAGGCCACTGTTAGATTAGGCTCCATAAAATATCACTTAAACACAACACTTTTCTACTCAAAGGCTTACAAAGATCTACTTTCCAAAGACTTGTTAATCTTCTCAGTGAAATGGAAATGTTAACCTGGAATCTGAAGCCCTTTGAACTTGGGACCCTACTTAAATTTCCAGGAAAGTTGTCTACATGTCTTTGCCTCTCTATAGTCACAGGGGAAAAAGTTTATGCGGGAGAGTCAAAAAAAGATTTTTGGAGTCAGACAGACCTGAGCTTTTTCCTTCTGTAATAGCTGTGTGTGACCTTGGGCCAGTGAGGTAAACTTTCTGAACCTCCATTTCTTCATCCATAAAGTGGGGATAACATACTCATGTTATCTCAAATCCCTACATCACCACTGGCTATGTAAAGGGCCAGGGAGCTATTTTTGTTATCTATATTCTGTACCTAGCTCCTTACTCTGTACTTACTGGGTGATCAAGACAGCTACTTGAACAAATGGATTGAATAAGAGGTTTGATAGGTGGAATAAGCTGGGCTGGGCAGATTTTGGCAAAAGGCCAGCTTGAGAACTGGGGGATGATGCGTGTTTATGTGCACAAGGACTGTGATGAGGAGGAAGAGCAGAGTTCCCGAGAAAACACATTTTTGAATCGAAAGTCTGTCAAGGATTTTGCTTGAACCCCAGTGGAAAGTCAGGGATATACTTGAGTCAGTTATATACTTAACTCTTCCTTTCCATCAGATCATGCTTGGGATTCCTTTGTACCAATAGGATGAGTGCAGTGCAACCTATGTTCTACAGTCCCCATGACACAGAATGCGTGCAGCTAAATTCTCAACATCACAGAGTATTAGAGTTTGATATCCTCAAGAGGGAGAATGTATTAAAGGTATTCTACTATTTAGAGGATGTTGATTGATGTTCACTGTAGTTTCTTCGCATTCTTTGAATGCCTTTATTTGCTCACTCTACAAGTATAGGGTCCACTAACATTAAACATAAGCATGTTTACAGTGGGTTTAGAATGACCATTTAAAACCACCTGGTTGGGGATTTAATGCTTCACAAGAGTGGGGAAGAAAACAGAAAATGAAAATGGAAACAAAAAACAAACCTCTGGGAAATACATTCCTAGCAATGTGGAATTGTAAATTGTCCTTTGCATTATTTCACAGCTGGGTCAGTTCAATGTTTATAAAAATTTAAGTTATCGCGCTTTTAAATTTTTGACTATAGGAGTCAGTGTAAAATAGAATGAGAGGCAATATGACCCATGGAAACAAAGTGAGGAATAAAACAATAAAAGGTAAGAGTGATTGTCAAATATATAACTACGTTCGAGTTCAAATGGTAATTTAGAAATGAGATTTAAGCATATGAGGAATAAAATGGGTTTGTGTAGAAAAGCAAAATAAAAATACAAGGTTGGTGAAAAAATAGATCTGTTCATTTAACACACATTGGTGTAAATGTTTTTCTCTGCATAATTTAGATACAAAAGCATGATATGTTCTGTTCAGTCTTGGAAGAAAAGCAAATGACATTAGGGTTCTACCCAAGGAAGGAGTTCGAGGGCATCAAAGGAGTCGGCCCAGAACTCACCCCTGCAGGGTAACACTTTCAGGTGGATGCATAAGGCTGACCTGGGCAGAGAAGTGGCAGGGAGGGGAAGTGAACGGAGTCTAGATCACCTTAAGGAGGTGCTGATGGAAACTCAGGTGGAGTCAGGAAAGGGAAGAAAAAAGGAGGTTTTGGTTTGGGTTATAGATGTACATATAATATGTGCTTGGGTTTTTGAGAGCATCTGGGAGGTTCTGCAGATGTCTGTAGTGTTTCTCTCATTTATGAATAGTTGAATGCTGGTGGTTTTTTACTCCCTCTACTTCTCTGCCTATACACAGTTGCTCTCAAACTTGGCTGTACATTAGAATCACAGGGGAGCTTTTGTAAAGTGGGTTGCTGATGGAGTTTGGATGTGTTGTCCCCTCCAAAACGCATGTGGAAATTTGATCTCCAAAGTGGCAGTGTTGGAAACTGATTGAGTCATGGGGGAGGATCCCTGATGAATGGATTAATGCTCTCCCTGGGGGAGGAGGGGTGGTGAGTGAGTTCTCGTTCTATTGGTTCCTGTGAGAGCTGATTGTTTAGGGGACCCTGGCACCTTCTCTCTCCTCTCTCTTGCTTCCTCTCACCATGTGATCTGCTTGTACCCGCCGGCTGCCTGCCATTTTCTGCCATGAGTAGAAGGAGCCTGAGGCCTGTGCCAGATGCAGCTGTCCCAGAATCATAAGCCAAATAAACCTCTTTTCCTTATAAATTACCCAGTCTCAGGTAATTCTGTTATAGCAACACAAAACGGACTAAAACAGTTGCCTAGGCCTTAATACAGACCAGTTAAATCAGAAATTCTCGGGGGTAGAAACTGGTTATCCCTGTTTTTTTTTTTTTTTTTTTTTTTTT